>NC_143388.1:18065224-18368423 GCF_980474605.1 Leiobunum rupestre
GGTCTTCGAGCAGACAAAAACGCGAAACTCGGACCAAATAGATCTTCGAGTGAATAATTAAATTAAATTAAAAAAAAATAAATTTCGTTTGATTTTCTATATAAACCGTGGTTAGCGATGATAATTTATCCGATAATTTTTCTATAACAATGTTTTCCTGAAGTAGCCTCGTAGTTGGTTCTTAAAATGCTTTTCTCTCAACTTTCTTTCTTCTGACGTTGGCTAAGATTTAAATATAAGTTTTGGGCCTTTTAACTTAAACGATCATAGTTTCTACCCTTACTTCACACGGTTGCTAAGTGTAGCAAATTAAGTGTTACCTGGCCTGGGCTGCTGTTCAATTGTGTTTGGAGCATATCTTTATTTCGGGGTGATGAAAATTTTACGCCTTGTTTCTCGAACAGAAAAAGTTAACACTTTAGTCGAGACGCCAACAGTCTCTTGGCAATTTGAACTTTGTCTTTTATATGCTGACCTTTATTCGATTTCTTCGTAAATGGTTTTCACCGTCGCCATGGATATTTTGTTTATTGAAATCACGCATTCTGTTATATTTTTAATTACCACTAATATTTCTAGCTGTTTTCTTAACGTTGTGAAAGCTTAAACACCAAAAGGGTCACGGAAAATTGCTCACCAAATCGGATATTAAGTATAACAACAGACAGTTACACCAAATTAAATTGTACTAACAATTGTAAGACCAGAGTATAATTTTCGCTCTCATATGGCCTTGACGTTTGTTGACGAGTTAGAGCGTAAGAATATTTGTCTGCTCAGTGCGTCCTGTTCACTTTGTAGAGGGCGAAATTAAATACAAAATCATTTTTGCTATGGAAAAAATTTGTGGAGCTTGATATTCCATCACGCATACTAGTTGGGCTGACTAACACGTATCATTTGCCGACAAACACCAAAAGCCATTTTAGACACGTTGCTCTAGCGATAAATATAAAACATTTTTTTCTGTTAATTATTCAATTTAGACCCTAAACCGATAAATTTGGTTTCCCATTATTGTGACTATCACATAAATACATGCGTACCGAAAGTCCATAGCTTTAAATTGATTTAAAGTCATTAAGTATATACCCAAATTACCGTCCGCATTTCCTTTAGTTTTTGACAAATTCCAACCGTTTTCTAACAAAGGATTCTAAATCAAAACCACATTAAGAAAAACTTACCCTCGCGTTAAAACCTCTTATTGACGTCACAAAAGGCGACAAGTACCGAAGCAGTGGCATTTTTGTCTTTGTAGCGTACAGATCTTCTTTAGTGTTAATATAATTGAATTCATCCACCATGATATCACTTTTCATTACGCCGGAATAGGCTTTCATGAAGACGGACGATCCGAGTAACCATCCCAACAGAATGAAGCGACTGAATCTGAACAACGTATTATCTGTGGCAATAATTTGAAATGAATTGCGTGTAGGACAAATGTACCTTATAAAAAGCTAAGAGTTCAAAACAAGGCCAAAACAGTTTTCAGAGTCAATTGTTATTTATAATTTTAAAGCGGTGCGAAATTGTTTAAAAAAATTGTTTTACCCCAAAACGTTCATATTTTAAATTGTACTTTTTAAATTTCAATTTAATCCGAATTCTCGGATTGATAAATATAAACCTTTTTATAAAATCCTGTTGAATAAAAAAACTCGTGTTGTTTCAATATCTGTATTTTTAATGCTATGGGAAACCCTACGAATGAACGCGATTTATGTTGACCCCGAAATGGCAGCCAGTTGATGCTCGCATATTTTCTGGTTTAAAGTTATTGACTGTTTCCAAATTATAAAAATTTACTTGAAGTGGGTCAACGGCCGATAAGATGTTTCAAATATTAAAAAACAATTGCGATTTTGTTTTATTAAAAAAAACGTGAAAATTTAGTCAATTTGGTTACGTTTTCAACGATTTAGCAAAGTTGTGGAATATTTTTATGAATACGCTTAAAATGGATAATATCGCTTTATTTTTATAAAAGTTATCTTTCGTTATAATATTAAAATGGGGCCCCAAACATTCGAGTTTTTTAAGTTACATAATATCATATACACGTTTTATATATGTTTCATCGTTGAAACCCATATTTTTTTTATGAAAGTATAGAAGCAAACGTTTTTATTACTTCATTTCGTTTTCATTTTGGTATTTTTTCCTAGAACAATTATAAGCATATTTATGTAATGTCTTTAACCATTTCGTAAAAATATGGGATGTTGTCCTTAGGATGGGTAAATTTGGTTCTTATGCAGAAATTAGGCTACTTAATCAAAATATTTGCTCTTTCAAAACTGTGGATACTAATAGAATCGATTAAAGCTATAAAGGTTAAATTATTACGTGTTTTGTTGAAAGCAGGAACGAGTGTTTGCCCTTCAGTTACGGAAGTGGCATATGCTTTTACAATTTAAGTTCTAATAATTTTTCATTTTGTCGATTCACTCATTTCTTTAATCAAATTATTGACGGGAAAGCTTCATAGATTAAAATTTACAATTAATATCAGGCTTACAGTTACCCAAGGGACGTCTTTAATAACCAGCCAAAAAGAGGACGACATTTAAGATAAGAGACAGAAAGGACGTTTTTAGATCAGAACTGGTAACTTCTATCCATATCTGATTTTCTTGGTCGTAAACGCTTTTTGGAAACAAAACCACTTATTTGACTTGAAAAATTGTTGTATTGTACATTGATCATTGTTTCTGATAGTTCATTTTGTTAAATTAATGGATGAAAACGTAGTGAACCGCAAGCCCATAGCATTTCATATTTGGATACTTATATTGATTAAACCAAATTAAACGTTAAGGTCATACAGATTGTCTTTGAGGAAATACTTAGACCAAAGAGTGGCGTAGGAACAGTGGTGTTATATTCCTCCTAAAAGGTTCGAAACGAGGCTCCGAAATGATACTTTTAGAAGGCGTCAATAGCAATAATCAAGTTGTATGAAATCCAACATATGCTTACGCGACTGTACTGAATATCCAAAAAAGAACTCGTTTAATATAATAAGAAGACCATTATATTGTACTTTGAGACCCTAGTCTCGCGCGGAAGATGATTCTTATAAGCCATATGTAGTATTTTATACTGCCAAAAGACCCCATTACTTTATCGCGGAACACGTATTTATCAACAAGATCGGTGTTTCGGTCAAATATTCCTTGATATTGAACATATGGTAGGGCCTTAGAGTAAACCAACAATTATTAAAGATAATTTTAATAAGAAAATATACCATAATTACGGCTATAAATAGCTTAAAAGTAATAATCTTTGTTAACAAATAGATCAAGCTCAATTACTAGGGACTTAAATGTAAGTGGGTCCTATATACATGGTCCTAAAGCGTGGGAAATGTTAATTATATATTATGGCCTGGAACGCCGGCTGTAACCGACACTCAAAGATAGCCACCCCTTATGTTATAAGAACTAGCGATACAAGGCCTTAGTGACAAGATAGATATTTTTAGTGATTAATGATGAGTACTGACAACGGAGAACTGGTCCCCAAATTTTATAATTTTCTCTTAACGCAGAGGAAAGGTATTCGTAATACCGTAAAAGGAGGGAAATGAATAAAAAACTTTTAAGAAAATATTTTTAAATTGGTGATTTAGAAAATAATCAACTCAATTATATTCTATTAAATTGTCTATTGTCACAAAATAAAAAGTTTAACGACACATTTTTCATAAAAATTAAACTTACACGTTGCTATTTGAAAAGCGATTTTCGAATAATTTTATCGAACTCATATGCATCTATTAGATTTCAAAATTATCCAAAATAAAAAATGTACTTAACCGTTTTGAAGCAAAATTGACAAAACAATCCAAATGTATTGATAAATATTCGCTTTCGAATGATTGAAGTTAGAATGCAGTGCGTAAGAGACGCGTGATACGAATAACACGGAACACGTTAATAAAATCCAAGTAAAAGCGTCGTAGCAATTAATTGAGAAATAATCAGATTGATCATTGACATATCGGTTGACTGATGATATTATTTTTGTATCAGTTAATCTCAGAACTGGACAGAAATGAAACATTGAAACTGTGCGATGATTTATTGAATAAACTACCGACGTTGTTTGCGTTATCTAAAAAATGACAAAACATGAGATATTATAAATTTATCAAATTTCATTGTTACCACCAAAGAAATTAGACTCCGTCCAATGACGAAATTGACTTTAAACGTATATTTTGGATTCTCAAAAATAGTCAAAGCATTTATTTTGTTAACTGGATCGCGTTTGGTCAACTGAACAAATTTATAAGGATTGTCCTCCATATTGGTCGCCTGGTAAAAAATATGCCTTTAAAATAGCTAACTCTTCATATCAATCCCCAAAAAGATTTGTTTGTAATATAAAAACCTTTAAAGGGGAACGGCCAAGGTTTTCCGAATATCGCCTTATTTGCATATCAAAAGCTCAACAAGACGTTTAATATACTTACACGTACCTTATTTTGTCTTGAAAAAATAGTTTTTGGCTTGAAAAGTTGATACGCAAAATAATGCCAAGTATTTGGGTTTGCATTTTCGCCGCCATCTTAACGTGTATCGCCAGCGCCAGCAGGACCTTAGTGAGCGATTTGCGAACTATCCTAACTATTAAAATCGCGCAATTTAGGCTTAGGTCTCGTATTTTTTGCGTCTTTAGCAGCGCGCGCTTCTATATTGTTTTTTTCTGTCTCACCGATTTCTCACCAGGTGTAGCAGCGGACGCGCGCTTTTCAATTTCCCGAAATTTCTTTATTTTATAAAAAATTAACCACTTCATATTTTTTATGCGGTTTTCGCTATACATTTTAGTTTTTAACGGGCTATAGGGCTATCTCACTGGATAAATCTTGACCGTTACCCTATAAATTTGGAAAACAAAAATTAGTTAAGTCTAGACGCTGCTCTAGACAAACATTTAGTTGGTTCAGTGGCAACCGGCCTCAATTAAAAATGCAAATGGAGATTCACTGGTTTCGAAAAACTATTTAAAATAAAGAATCCCGCTCGCAAGTTATAATACCAACTTTACTAAACCAAAAATAGTGAAGTGAGTCGATGTGCACCAGACCCCGCCGTCGACGTCGGCCTGACTCCGATTTGGTACAGGGCCTAAATCTCAATAATCAGAGAAGTGTACTTAGGTATTTTTAAAGTCGGAATTTCACAATAAATTACGGTCGGCACCCTGACTAAGAATATAATAAAAAACGTGTACATAAATTTTTTATTAACAAAAGATTCAAACTTTTTGGGTCGGATTTTGGTCGTAAACCTGAAACAGACTGCCGGGAATAGTGGCTTACTCCTGTAATCTCAGGCGTCTGGGAGGCAGAGTTTGTGGATGGCCGTGTGAGGACGACCACCAATCCCCCAACGGGTGGTCGGAATGCTTCCGCCACGGGTGTCCCCACCCCTGTCCCCACGTATCCCCCCGTTGGCGTTGCCGTTACACATATCTCGCCCTGATTAATCAAATGCTCGAGAGGACTAAATTGTCCCACACGTCAAAATCGACAAAAAAAACCTGAAACAGACTGTTGGACCCAAGTCCGACCCTTAACCAACTCCTTTTTGCTACAGTCGTAATAGTTTAGACTTACTCCTTTTATTATTCCAATACTTAAAGCTGAAATGGTGGACGTTGTCGGTAAAATTACAGTTTTCAGAAAATTGCGGACTTCATCAATATGAACGAAATTTAACCTGGACGGAATAATAATGTTAACTGAAATATTTCAAGCAAAGCAATAATTTGGAGCAAAACTGCCAAATTTAAAATAACATTGAATTATCTTTTAGTTGAAAATTAACGTAGTCCAAATAAAGGAAATGTATTAGTTACAATATAAAAAAGTGATTAAGCTTAACCTATTATGGCGCTTTCGAAAATTTATACACTTTCTTATTAAACTTTTTGCGTAAGGTGTTCATTAAATGGATACGTCAACAAGTATGATTTTGTAATTTTTGGGTGATCTTTTTCAAATTCGCTCTATTTCTGAATTAGTTGAACATAACTGGGTTTTACATTTGCAGCTTTAATTTAATATATTTCACCCTATTTATATAATCGTGTATTTTAGTACTGTTTAGCAGTTTTTTAGCGTATTCTTAAAGAAAAACCAGCAACTGGTCGGCGATGAAAGAATTTTTCAGTGAGATGAGGAGAAGTAAACAACAAACAAGAAATAGAAAGAGCATCCGTAAGACTCATTTTGAGAAAATATATAGCGGGGCCAAGCTGATAATTATAACAATAACTCCGATTCCAACATTAGAAGCACAAATTGTGATTCAAGCGCTCGTAAATTTCTGTGATATATATTTTTTTAATTTCACTGTAATCCTACTTGATTATAAACCATAAGCACTAAAATAGGTAATAAAATTATTGGTAAAATACGCGAAAAAGTAGATTAGTCCATAATTAAAAGGGATAATATAGCTAAATCCTAAACAAATTTGAAGAAATTAACAAACTTACTACTAACTCGTACCCAATAGGTCTTCGAGCAAAAAACGCGAAACTCAGATCAAATAGATCTTCGAGTAATAAACTAAATTAAAATTAAATAAAATAGCCAGAAATTCTATATGCAACGCGTTTGGAAATTTTTAATGTTTAGGCTTAGTTTCTCCTTTAGATTTAACAGTCGCCAGCCAGATTTCCCGCACGGTACTGATGAGTTCCAAATAGAACGAAACCGGTCTACCGTTGGAATTTCTGGCTATTTTATTTAATTTTAATTTAGTTTATTACTCGAAGATCTATTTGATCCGAGTTTCGCGTTTTTTGCTCGAAGACCTATTGGGTACGAGTTAGTAGTAAGTTTGTTAATTTCTTCAAATTTGTTTAGGATTTAGCTATATTATCCCTTTTAATTATGGACTAATCTACTTTTTCGCGTATTTTATCATCCTTCTCACAGTCCATAGGTGGTTTCTTCTAACTTAACTTATAATAAAATTATTGGGCCTGTTACCCTGCACAGAAATAAGTCCTGGCAGCCTTGTTCTTAATATTTCACAAAACATAATAAAATAAAATCTTACTCTCTTGTTGAATCAATTCGCCATTTTTTAAGCACATGGGAGCAATCACTGGACACTCTTTTCTGGCTCCAAAGAACTAGGTTCGACATTATCTTCGTACACGTAATTTACTCTAATATCTTTTTCTAAGTGGCTTTTAGATAGCGACCCGTGAAGTGAGTTTTGTTTTAGCTTCCCCGATTTAGAAACGCACTTTTTTGTGGTACACATTTTACCTAATCTTCAAATCAACAGTCTCGCTGAATTGCTTAAGCACCTAAAACGTTATCTTAAATCGAGCATACCACAAAATCCTAGAGACGGACTCGCAATCTCCCACAAAAATACATTTCTAAATGTACTTGGGGTGGCGGAGTGGTTAGCACTTTAGCCTCGCAACAAGAGGATCCAGGTTCGATTTTAGCTCATGACATTCGGTGAAAAGTCGTAACCACTCCTTCTGCATAGAGTCTCTCCCCACTGATTTAAGGGGTTTTCCCCAGAGTTTTTCGGTATTTCCTTTCCATTAAAACGATCTGAGGTTAACGGTAATAGTAAATGTAGGGAGCTGTTGGCTCGCGTGGTATGAAGGGCTTGCCACTACCCTCCTACGCATTGTAACCCGGCCATCGGTTTCAGGCATTAAACGTCGTTGGATGACTTGGGTTTAAGGTGATACCTAGGGTTTTAGCGAGGGGCTGATCACTCCGCGTAATCGGTGTACAGAGCCGTACCTTTGACTGTACTTATGGGATTACGCGTAATCTTTGAAGTCCCTGCCTTTGGCAATGCTAATCTAAGCGTAATCGGGCGTAATCGATGTACAGACTTTCTAAGAGTGATTAGCCCCTCGGGTTTTTAGCCTAGCTGATTATTATTTATAGAATTTTATTACATACAATACAAACGGAGATATTAGCCAAAACCCATTTTTGTGTGCCTATTTCCCGCCTTTAGAAATTGTGTTCACAACCAAATTATGAGGACTTTTGACACTTTATATATTTCGACTAAATCTATTCACTTCTAAGGAGTTACAAATGAAGTCCACCCTATAAAGATAGATAATTTAAGTGAGGGAAATAAAGAGCGTTAACACAAATTGTATCGCTCTGGTCCTATTGTTATCTTATTTATTTCACGCAATTCAATTTATGACGAAGATTCAGCAAATATAATTCAATAAGTCAAATAACTTATCGTATGTATTAAACGGATTTTAAAATTTGCATAGAAATTAATAAAACCTCCGCTTACTTAACGTTCTTTAAGTTAGGAAACACATATTTTTCCAATGAAATATCTCCCAATCCAATATTAGCATCTTCTATCTACAAAAATTATATCTTATTCACATTTTTATACTAAAGAAATCGAAAAAAAATGTTTTGTTTAGATAAGTTGGTTTAGTTTCTTTTCCACTATAAATATTTTGTAGAAAGAATTGCTCTTTATCTTTAATGTGGATATTAGAAAAAAAGTTTGAACTTAACTATTTTATGCATAAACCAAGGACATAAACCAAGGACAGTAGATACAGGGACGAGCAAGCAGGAAAAAAATTCGATTTCAAACGTCTTCATAGTTAGATGTAAACAAACCGCGGCCATTGTTAAGACGTGGTTCACCATGGACAGTATTATTGTAGTTAGGTTTTACCATTTTGATGTTAAATTAAAAATAAATCTACGAGCGTAAATAAAAAATGGCCATTTGTTTTGAACACTTAAGCCTCGTCAAGAACCGCTAAAATTAGGTGGCCGCCATTTTTTTGTTTACAACTAACTCTCCTTGCGTTTAGGTCGTTTTAGGTGATATATTCCAACAGAGGCCGAAAATACACCAACATCCTGGGGGAGACGCGTAATTCATCGCTACGCCACTGATTTATACCATAAAACAACAGGTTTAAAGGCTTATCATATTTTGCAGAGTTTACTAAATTTGATTGGTTTACTTTGGGACGGTTTAGCTATGATTTAATTTTAGGGGGCTTCTTGTTTCATTTGTATTCTTTTGATTATTCTTGATTTACTTTAAAGGAAAAGTCCAGGTTGGGTAAAACTTGGGTCTATTTGAAAGATCATGTTTAAATATGCAAAAAAATATCAGTCGCAAAATTGTATCTTTTTTTAACGACGAGAAATTAATTTTTAAACGAGCGAAATTTACCGCCAAGCGAGCTGCCATTTTCTTTCGCCTTCCCTCCGCAGACCGCGCAGGGAACAGAGCGCTGTTAAAGCCTGTTATAGCGCGAACAGCGCGTGATTAAAGTCCTAAAACGTCACCCCGAAACAAAAAATGGCAGATCACTTGGCGGTTAATTTTGCTCGTTTAAAAATTAATTTCTCGTCATTAAAAAAAGATACAATTTTACGACTGATATTTTTGAGTTTATTTCAACATGATCTTTCAAATAGACCCAAGTTTTACCAAACCTGGACTTTTCCTTTAATATATCAGTTTCGTAATTAAATCGCAAACCATAGAAAATAATAATCAAGTTTGTAGTTAAAGATATTTTTTAGCGATTACTTATTTTTGTTTGTTTGCGCGCTTACTTTACAAATATGAATGATACTTTAAAGTTTTTAAGTAAGACATTACAGTTTTAGGGTTTTGATTTTCGTGATGTAGATTTAAGGTTTTGATTTTCATGAATAAAAAACTATCATTTTTAAAATTACATCTGTTAATTCATTTAATCTCTTAACGTAGTGCATCCGAACTACATTACACTTGAGGTATGATTTTTATTGCATTGCAAATCACTTGACTTTAAAAACCAATAAATGAAGAGGGCTTTAGGTAGAAATTACAGTGTGATTAAATAAAATTAAAATGAGTAATTATGGTACTTTTTAGGTCCATTGTTTATTGTGACAAAAAACAGTATACACTCAAAAAATTCGTTTCTAGAGAATAACAAAAGTAAAAAGCTACTTATTTTTTTTTATAAATATCGCTCATTAATATTTTAATAATATATTTCAATTTAGTCTCAAGCAAAGAGTAAAGGTAAACTTTATTGGAGATTAATAAAAGCCCTTTAACGAAAACTGGTTTTTATCCGTTTTTGAAATATGGCTAGACAATTTTAATAATACGTTTACACTCTTTTAAACAACTTACTCCGGGTAAAGTTATGTTGAGTACATACTGAATAGTTTCATTCATTTTGCTTATGGAATCTGTAATTTATAAAAGGTATTATAATAATCAGAATGTAGAAAGGGCTTACTTTATTAACAATAATATATTTAGGTAGGCGATAATGCAAGTGTTTACCTTTCAGACCAGAAGCCCACTAACATTGCAATATACTTAAGCTACTCCCCCAAGGGAGCCTTCCACATGCGCAATTATATCGCGCCATCTGGTATCGGCCGTAAGAACCATTTTTACTTCGTTTTATATCTTAAATAATCCTTCTATTTAGCCTTTCCCTTTTTGGTATAGTGTAATAGAAACCGAACTGTTCGCTTTCTGAAAAGGATCACTTTTACGTTCTCAATAATTAAATAAAATATTCTCCTATTAAACTCCTATAACAGGCTTCGACAGCGTTACTTTCCGCTTTTGGACGTAACTAAGCTTCGATCTTTATTATTAACATCCAAGATATTTCGTGAGTTCTCAGAAGATAGAAGAAATCATAGGAAATGTGTGTTCAGTCTTAAAGCCATTTTAAAATTTCGGTTACGACATCTACTAAGATTAAGTAATTGAATAACTTTATTCTGTAAAAGGTAGCCTTTATTAAAATATATATTTTTTTAATTTACAATATCCTCAGCACTTTACTTTCCACTGTTAAGGTATTTTAGGAAAGTAATTTCTAACTGCATTAAAAGTATCATTATATAATAAATAATTGGCCCTTTAATGAAATACATTCAGCAATTGGCTATTAGAAGTAGTAATTCATATAGCCTGTAAGTGCAAGCTTCTCTTCATATGGGGCTTTTAAAAGCAAAAAAAAACGTCGACGGACGAGAATCGTGTTAGGTCTAAAGGAGAGTATTTGGGTATGGAATAATTCCGTGCGAAAACGATAAATCTCGTTTCTCGATTGCCTCAAATATAAACTTCACCTTTTTTTAATTATCTATAATTAAGATGAAGCGGGCTAAAATCAAATATTGAAAATTCTTTAATGGTGTTTAAGAATGTCTTCCTATTAGGTTTTATTTGTGTATTCATTTTCATTTTTCAAAATCGTGATCGGGAACAATCATGACTAAACTTTAAGCTCAATTTTAATTAAAAATTAACCTTAAATTTTACCACTTGATGTAACAGGCATTTATTATAAAATTTAGTGCAGTTGTTATCAAAAATATATCGACTAAGACAAAGGTTCAAACAATTTAATTTTTTAAAATAACATAGAAATTTTGAACCCGAAACTTTTTATTAATTGCTCACTGCAAAAATTTTAAATGTTTTTAAAATAACTCACTAAGAATCCATCACTTTTACTAAATTTCAGTTATATTTAAAAAAATTGTTCAATGATTTGAGTTGTATTCAACTTTTACGTATAAAAGTGGTAAAGGAGAACACGGCTTATAATTTTAAACCGTTTTTTTATAAATCGAAATGATTTGGGGGCTATTATAAACGTGTTATTACAAGCTGTGCCTTTTCCCTAAGATTAATCAAGGTCTTCGACTGGCAATGTTACTTAATTTTTCATGCTGAGCATACATTTTGTAATTTGAAACAGTTTTCTAAATATTAAAATTGCGAATCACTTGTGCGTGTGTGCCGATTTAGATGGTTTTTAAATCAATTTGATTTAGTGTAGGATATAGCAGCTCAGTAGCAGGGTAAGCTCAGCATTCATTACTTACATTTCGATGAAATTGAACATAGGCACCTTCTTAGAAATAGGAAAATTCAGCTTTAATTTCGTGTTGGAGGTATTATTATTTGTTTCGAGAAATAATTATTTTATCTAAGGTTTTTTATTATTGAATAGTCCAAGAGGCGGAAAGACATTAAACCAGTATTGACGAAAAAAATGCACTACAAAACCAATGAGCATTTAAAAAAAAAGTACCTTCGTTTAGGTCGAGATATTTGGTTTGAAATGTTAATACATGAATTTATCAATTTCTATCGGCCTCGTGTTTCGAATTTAACGATGGGTACTTGCCCCTCGAGTTAGTTTCTATATCCAAAACTGAATGCAGAATGATTTTTAAACTCTTAATCAGCACCCACTCGTTGGAGTTAGTGTTCAATAATCTTCATATTAGGGTAGAGATGCTACACAAAACGTTTGGTTAAAGTTGGCTGTTTTTCAGATTTACCATTTCGTTTTTCTATTGTTTCTTACTATTTTTTCTATTCTTAAAACCCGCAAAGACTACTTATAAATTATGCGTGACTAAATAAATTTCAGATTAAACTTACTTAATTCAAATGACTAAACGTCTTGCAAGTTTCACGTGAAATAAGTTTCATGGGTACTTAACTATTAAGAAACAAGAGAAGGTATGTTAAAGACCAAACCTAGTTAGAGTACAAGCAAATTCAATGTATTAATGTACTTAAGAATATGTGCAAATATAACGAAGAGCTTGCTTTGCTAAGTTTTAAATACGGACACAGAACTGTAAATCATTATCTCAATTTTCAAGTATTTTAAGTAAGCATATTTATTTGATATTTCATCAGGACTTGATTATTATAATGCTTAGATTAATGGATTTGAAATTACACTTACGCGTTGTTAGTGAGTGTTGGAAACAATGGTCATAACAATGGTTCTTTCTTTACATTTTGTTTATAATAATCGAAATCCAGAGAACCGTATACGTTGTGGTGCAATGAGAACGGTTCCATTATGTCTTTCTATAAATATTGCTAATGGAGGTGGGAATTATAATTTTACAGTAAGTTTTCTTCCTCGATCTCGCGCACAATCCACAAGCAAATTTTAAAAATAAAAAGCTTTAAAAGTAAATTATTGAGTGAACTATTTATTCCGGCTCATCCACCGGGGCTGTATTAAGTACTAGTGCACTGAAACTGTGACAAAAATTTAAAACTGCCGCGATTAATAGTTAAATTGGTTTTAAACTTAAGTAAAAGTCATTTTGTTAAAGCTTCAGTGAAAGGTTTTCAAATGCACTTCATTTAAAGACCTGGAAAAGTACTCAAAGTGCTAGTACCACTCTTGAACTGAAACCACCCAAAACGATAAATGTAATTACCAGAGGGCTACCAATTACCATCTAAGGAAGAATTGAACGCGTTGGTATTTAAACTCTCATTTAAAAATCCGACATTCAAAATGGTGAGACAGTATATGAATGTGCGAGCATTAATAAGAGCAGTTCACAGTGCTGCCTGGAACTTAGATTGTCAGCACTAGACGATTTTACAAAAAACTTTTCAGCCATGGATCTACGAGACTATTCGAATGGAACTACAAACCTTTGGGATTCGTTACGCAATATCAACCTCAAACTCTGGAAAACCACGGCCATGAGTGTGAAGTTTAAAACAAAAGCTGGGGAGGTAGAACTAAAAGAAGACCGAAGTCTGTTTCAACAGCTGATCCTGTTATGTAGATCTCGACAAGTTTGGAGATTAGAAGAGGTAGTCAGTAAATTTGAGTTAACTGTTGATCATCGGTCATTATTTGCAGCGGATGGTTCCTTGCCAGCACCCTCCTACAGACGAGGACGTTTTCAACGAGTTAGCATCAGTTGCGGAAGACGAGGAAATTACAGAAGCAACGTTCAATTTATTCCCAAAGTTTGTTTGCTCGGTCGAAAGAAAAATGTATCAAAAACCACGCTCAGTGACCTTCGATAATGACTTTTCAAAAAAAAGTTTGCCAGGAGAAATTCTGTCACCTACGTCAGCAGCATTGAGACCAGAAGTACTAAGGGCGCATTATCAAAGCATGGAATGGGCAAATGATTTCATACCACATCCCCAATTACCACTACCAGAGAATAACGGGTGGATCCTTCAAGATGGTACCTTTGAACCAGTTCTGCGCGACCTTCCTTGCGCCCCAGAGGACGTTCTAGATTTTTATAAAATGTAACTGTCAACGTGGACGTTGTAAACCACCCTGTAAATGCGCTACTCACGCTCCCCGCCTAAGATGTACTGAAATGTGCGCTTGGGGGTGAGGTGGGGGGGGGGGCGGACAAGAAAACTGTACAAATTTTAATATAGAAAATGACAATGTTGAAGACGAAGAAGAGTCCACAGTTTGTGAAACAATAAATCCAATAACATGTAAACGCACTTTTAATCAGTTATGACGCATCTTTTAAGCGTTAATACGCCCTTTATTAAGAGTTAAATCACACCTTTAAAAGTGTAAATACGCCCTTTATTAAGAGTTAAATCACACCTTTAAAAGTGTAAATACGCCCTTTATTAAGAGTTAAATCACACCTTTAAAAGTGTAAATACGCCCTTTATTAAGAGTTAAATCACACCTTTAAAAGTGTAAATACGCCCTTTATTAAGAGTTAAATCACACCTTTAAAAGTGTAAATACGCCCTTTATTAAGAGTTAAATCACACCTTTAAAAGTGTAAATACGCCATTTATTAAGAGTTAAATCACACCTTTAAAAGTGTAAATACGCCCTTTATTAAGAGTTAAATCACACCTTTAAAAGTGTAAATACGCCCTTTATTAAGAGTTAAATCACACCTTTAAAAGTGTAAATACGCCCTTTATTAAGAGTTAAATCACACCTTTAAAAGTGTAAATACGCCCTTTATTAAGAGTTAAATCACACCTTTAAAAGTGCTAATACGCCATTTTTAATTGTTAAATAACAATATTAAATCTACAACGCCTGGGCCAATGAAATGATCCATAACCCCGAATTTCACCATCGCGCAAAGCATATCAACATCCGTGAATTCTGTACAACAGACCTGGTCCGAGACGATCAGCCATTACGCCTTAAGTAATATTTTCATTGAGGGTGATCACTTAAGAAAATTGAGATGCAGGCATTTTTGTTCTAAAGCTATCAATAATCAGTAGTTTTTTATGCATATTTTATATCTCTATCGTTCTGTTTTTTAGCAGATTATAATACTTTTTGTCGCGCTTGGTTTTCGGTATAAAACACCCGGGCTTTATTGCACTTTGTCGCAGTTAAAATTACGTCTTAGGCAAGGCATGTTCGTTGTGGCGTTGCTTTAGTTATACTTAACGTTTTTGTAAGTTGTCTGCATAATTTTACCGCTGCGCCCGGTTTGTCGTGCTGTAAACTGCAACACTTTTTTCTATGGTTTTTTAACTAATAAAAGGTTTTTAGAACACTAAAAATGACAAAGTAACACCATTAAAATTGTTATTGAGCTCTTGTAGGTATAATGTACCTGCGCCAACACTTACCGTACGATACCGTTTTGATAAGGTTACTTTTGGATATCTTAGCTTCCGCGCGTAGTATAGGTTGGGTTCGGTAGCACTGGTATATTGCCATGAAAATCACTATATCATTGGAATTTAGAAAAAATCACTAAAAACTATATTTTTTGCCAACGAAAATATTTTTTTCTCAACAAAAATATATTTTTTCTCAACAGAAATATTTTTTTTTTGCCAAATTTATATTTTTCCCTACAGTTTGGTTTTTTTGTTCATAATTGTGACCTGGATGGCGTTCCATAACCATAATAATTTGATATTATCCACCATATTGTACCATTTACCTGTACCCGAGAAACATAACGGCACGCACTATTAGTAAGCAAATCCTATGAAAGACCAGTTC
Organism: Leiobunum rupestre; assembly: GCF_980474605.1. NCBI lineage: Eukaryota > Metazoa > Arthropoda > Arachnida > Opiliones > Sclerosomatidae > Leiobunum > Leiobunum rupestre. Next base: position 18,081,065 of record NC_143388.1, read on the forward strand.
GAAGCCAAAATAACAATTTGTTTTAGCAAAGCGTTAAGTAATTTATATCAAAAAGGTTTTATTTCTTAATGGTCTCTTCTATAATGATCCTTTTTCGGGTTATTATTAGAGAAATAGGCCTGGCCATAGATAAACAAGATTATAGAGCGATTTTTATAGATAACCAGAATTATAGATAAGGTCTCACATTTTTTATAGATAAGCAAAATTATAGAGCGATTTTTTATAGAGTCACCGAATTTATAGATCCAAAATTATGGAGCGATTTTTATAGACCCACCGAATTTATAGATCCAAAATTATGGAGCCCTCTAACTTCACCTTATTTTATGGATACCTCCACTTACCTATCTATATGGATACCTGCACTTACCTATCTTTTTTTACCTAAAATGTATTGGAAAAAAATAACGAGACGAATATTATACTAAATCATTTTTTATTACACTTTTCTGTACATGTTTTAATAAAATAGGCTGTAAAATATTATTAATTAGGGAGATTCTTCTTTTAAAATGGAAATTATTTAATAAGGAATAGTTAGTTCGATCTTCTACATCGAGGAAAAAGAAAGTTACGGGAACGAGGTCAAATTTTACGCGATGTTGAGCATGAATGATTTTAAAAAGACGTTCCCGCAATAATAGTTTTTTGCAAATTTGCAATCGGGAAATAGTCTCCCGTGTTCCAGAAAGGCATCGTCTTCCGCACCCCAATCTCCGATCTCACCACCGCAGAAAAAACACTTCACGCAGTCCGTAAAGTTGGTGTAGAAAAAACCCGCGTTGGTGAGTTCCATGTGGCACGGCTTCTCTAGCGGGAAACTGGTGAAAGTCTTCAACCGCTCGTCCGCATACCTCATAGGGCCTAGTTGGGCATCGTAGGTCTCCTGAAGCTTCGCGAACTCGAGCCTGGCGTACTCGCACTCGGGGAACAAGGCGGTGTGGCAATGTAAGGGGTTAGATCCCAGCTCCCAATCCCGCACCAGACCGTCGCACCAGAAGCAGATAGTGATATTCTTATGCCCGATAAAGAAGAAGCCCGCCTGAGCCAGTTCGAGAGTGTCCATATATTCCACCGGGAACTTTTTAAAACTAGCGACTCGTTTCGCCAGGGTATTCATTTTTTTTAGAGGAAGTTTAAAATTTAGTCCGACACCTTCGTAAACTAGCGATCGAATGATTCCTACCGAACTAAAATCCCGGGGAGAAATCTCTAACTAGGGGGGGGAGAGAGAGACCCCGAATGAAGGAATTTCTCAAACCGTGAGAAAGTTAGGGAAAAGAGAGATTCCCACGGCCTCCAAAACCTATTATCCAATTGTGCAAAAATGTTTAGTCTCCAGTCGTTTCCGTTTATCACCCTCTAAAATGTCAACCACCTCTTTTAAAAAACAGTATACTATGGCTTTCTCGGCAGTCGAAGAATAAGGTGGCTGGTTAGTTTCTACAATATCCTCGTCAGCTATAAAATGAACTACGTTTCCACATTCTTCCCCTAATAGAAATTTACAATGGGGGAAATATTTCCAATGCTCACCGAAAGGACTATCGCCTTTTTCCCAAGCCATAAGTTCACCCTCACACGCGAAGCATTTAACAGAATCTTTATAATTTAAATAATAAACCCCAGCCCGAGCTAAGGCTCTACCATCTACGATATTAACAGGGAATCCCTTGTTAAACGAGCGAATTCTCTCAAGCTCATGGCGCATAGGATTTAGCTCCGTCTCATCCGTCTGCTCTTTATCGTCTTTCGGCAGTGTTAGGACGGGAACATTCCCCGTATTCTCGTCATTTACGAATTTACATAAGCGATTCTGCTCGATATGTTTCAGCAACGGGACGTCATTAGTCATCCACCCCTTGACGACCCTCTCGCAAGAGAAGCACATGACGTTATCAGTGTGCCCGGTGTAGAAAAAACCAGCTTTCGCTAGCTCCCTCGCGTTTAAAAACTTACATGGAAACCCTCTGAAACTAGCGATTCTATTTTTCTCAAAATGCATCTTTTTAACGGAAGCCGAGTAAAAATGGTGTCTATCACCTTCGTCCGCGACCGATTGAATGATCCTTAGAACCGAGGCGGGGGTAAATCCCTCTTTCCATCTCTCGCTGAGGGGTGAACGACCCCCTAAAAATAGTCTATTACCACGCGTCCCCCCTCGAATTCCTCGGGAGAAATCTATTATTCCCGGGGCATGTCTAGACCTTGTCCTTCATCTAAGACTTCGACTATTTCGTTTAAAGAATCGTATATTAATCGTGATTCGGGGTAAGTCGAATAATTCAATTGGTTGTCCTTTTCTACGATATCCTCAGCGGCTATAAAATGCTTTACATTTCCACTTCTTCCCCTTGAAATAAGAAACTTACAATGAGGAAAATTTTCCCAATGTTTCTCGAACGGACTATCTTCCTTATCCCAGTTCATTAGTTCCCCAGAACAGGAAAAGCATTTTTACGCAATCTTTGAAATTCGTATAAAAAAAACCAGCTTTGGATAAATGCCTAGCTTCCCTTAAAGGATCAATCGGCAAACCTTCCTTATTATTATTATTATTCTTAATATAATTATTATTAAATCCTTTAGTAAAGGAACGAATTCGCGCGATCTCGTATCGCATCGCATCGGCTTTGACCCTTGAAGCTCCATCGACAGGGCTGGGACATCCCCCGAAAAATCATTTCTTATGAACGGACAAAAGTTACACTCTTTTTCGTGTCTTAGTAACGGGACGTCGTCGCCCGTCCAGTCCTTGACGACACGCTGACAGGAGAAACACATTACGCTGTCCCGGTGACCGACGTAGAAAAAACCCGCTTTCGTTAGCTCCCTCACGTTTAGAAACTTACAGGGAAAACCCTTGAAACTAGCGATTCTGTTTTTCTCAAAATTCATCTTAAGAAAAAAACCTCTACCTCTTACTTCTCCGACTTCGGGAATGACCCAGGAAATGATCCGGTACTAGACGTTTAAAAAAAAACGAGTTTAGGCGTGTATGTTGAATAAGAAAACATAAATTCGAACGAAACATTTATTAACACAAAGGAAGATATTACAAAAAATGATAACAGTGAATATAAGAAAAATGATATGAAATGAAAATACGCGCGCGAATTGAGAAAATTACGTAATGGTTTTTTAAAAACATAAGAGTTCGAAAAATAATTAATTGTTTTTTTATAAAGAAAAGTTTTAAAAGAATCCTTCGTCTTCCTCGAAGAGCGGCGAGGGAGCCGTGGTGATGGGTCTCCAACCACTTGGCAAAGCGGCAGGCCTTCTCCCGCGCACAGAGAAGCGTCGGGCTCCCTCGTCGATGAAATCGACACCGATAGTTCTGGCCGATGCTGATGTCCTTGGCCTTGGGGCAACCGATTTCCCCGAGTTCGATCACCTCTTGGGGGATGAGTTTCCTGAGGACGTGACATTTCTCCTCTCCCTTGCAGTAAACGAATTCCGAGTCCTCGGTTAAGGCCTTGAGCCGATGTTGTAGCTCGATGTAAGGGGTATCGCCGTGGTTCCAGAGGTAACCGTTGATATGGGTAAAGACCCATTGATTTTTCCGGGCTACGTGGTGAGAAAGACCGCTACCGTGGTACGGAGGTTTAACGAATAAACTTTTAACTAGGGGAAACTCCCCGACGAACGCGACGGCAACTTCTTTAACGACCGGTTCGTATTTCGCGCCGAGTAAGAATTCAAAATCGACAACTACCAGCGGTCTTTCCATGATGTTTCTGTTGGCTGATACCCCCTCTGACTCAAGGTTAGTTAAATCCGCTTCTTAAATAGGGTCTAAACACGATTGTCATTACTCCATTGGTTCCTCGTGAACCTATCAGCGAAGGAGGTCAAACTCCGCCCCCTATAGCGATGTTCCAGATAGAGCACGCAGTATTGTCCGCAAACTTTGCTTCCCACGGCCTCTATTGTAGAGTATTTTCGAGGAATTTTTTCTCAGGAACTTTTTTATCGTGGGGAGGGTCACCGGACGACCCGCCGAGTCAAAGTACCCGGCCCTCCTGAAAGCGTCTAGGTAAATAGCTACCTAATGAGTCCCGGGCCCATCGTGAGGATCGAGGTTAACGACCAGGGAGGCGGGGAAGGAATGGATATATTCGGGGAGTCTATCGGAAGCAAAGGCACCTTGATACCCGGGTAAATGCCCGAGGATCTCGTTTATTTCTAATGTGTTCATTTAAATAATCAATCACCACGTTGCGATCTTTATCTATCTGCATTAAACTATGGAATTCCCCGTAAATAACGACCGAAACCGATTCCGTGAGCGGGGTTTCGAATCCCAACTCGATACGTAACTGTCCCCGCCTTACGGGGTTCCAATGAGAGTTGTCACTTGCGGAAAGATCAGGCGTGATATCAAAGGCATATAGAGTATAACCCCTCGGATATTCTGAGTGCGATATATTATTCCCATCATCTTTTAAATGTATATTCGTCCCCGTAAACAAGTTGTAATATTCACGGGCAAATTGATTCTGGGAAAACTTGGGCTGGAGAGGTTTGCTCGGAACCGCGTCCGAATCAACGTAGAGAGATAAGAAATTTAACCCGAATGGTTGAAAGTTATAAGGATTTTTATGAAAATCGCCCGCGCAAGCCGTATGCGAGAATAGGCCGATTATAACGCGTTGAGGGAGCGGTCCCAGCCACACATTGTCGAGACTCGTATTTGAAACGCCGGTGAGCAGTACGTGGCTTTTCACTTCGGTTCGGGTAAAGGGGTACTTCGCTGTGGCGCCTAAGAGAGCGTTTTCGTGAGCCAGAATGATTTGAAGACTTATCTTGCATTTCCGTATTTCCAAAGTAGCGTCCGTTATAGCGATCTTAAAATTTCCGACGTTTAACGAGGGGTCTCCCATAAGGACGAAGGCCGTTTTACTCCTAGAAAGTCGAACTTTAATTTCCACCCCGCTTAGAAGGTATTTCGGAATGTTGAAAAGGTCGGCGTATATTGCCCTTACTAAGGAAATTTCCTTTGAATCCTTAATAGCTGCTTGACGAATCTTGCTCCCCGAGTTGGTAATTATATCGTCAAACTTTCCGGCAGCGTCTTTGGCGTAGAGACACGAAGTCAGGTGAGAAGTTTTAGCCTCGCCGGAATAGTTCAAGAGCGATTCTAAATAGGCTCGGTATGAATATCGACTTGCCGAGGGCGTGATTAAATTGTCGTTCAAGTAAATTTCAATTTGATCGAAGAGACTATGCATTAGGTTATTACAAGTTGATAATTTAACGTCGGGGTCTAAATTAGCCCCATTCTCCCGCGTTACTTTACATTTAACGTGAAGGAGACTCATCGCGAGATCCGTATACTCCGGGCTTTTAGGGATACAAAATTCAATTTGGGAATCATCTCGTAGCGTAGAGATCGGTCGATAGAAAGTTGGAGTCGCGCTTTCGACGCTAGTTTGCACGGGGGTGACCGAGAACAGGTCCAATTCCGATTTCAAGGCTTCAACTTTGTACATTTTGGTTCTTTTTAGTTGAGGGAAAAAATGTCACGAACGTGTTTCGTGGACTTCCTACGAGCTACTATCCCGATTCTGCGTTTAACGGTCCTTTTTCTAGTTTTCCTCTTGCTCGTTGTTTTCTTTTTGCTTCTCGTTTTAGTTCTCCTACGCTTTTCCGCCCCGAACCGCTTTGTCCGGTTATCCCTTCTAGCGCTTCACCGAAACGTTTCCTCGCCGAAGATTTTATATTTTCCCCCGCAACGGCGTCATTGAGAATTTTACTGCCGACCCCCAACGCTTGTTTTCCTATATACTTCGCCCCTCTAACTAAAAGAGGGGAGGCCCAGCGGAAGAGCCCCGAGAACAGACTTCCGAGACCATGTCCTTTCTGATAAGCCGCTCCTTGATAGAAATTAGACCCCCCGGTTTGGGCTTGGTTAAGATAATAATTTTTATACGGACAGGACCCCCGCGCGTCGAGGACATCCGGCTTAGGCATCTTGTTACCGTAGATGTAGTTTAACCGTCAGAGACCCGAAGGCAAATGGCGCCGGTTTCCCCTGACTTGGATCGTGTCGAAATAGCGTTTGGAGACTCGCACGTAATGAGGCACGTCATATATTTTCCCGACGTTATCCCCGAACGAGCCTTCTACGGGGACAATCCTAACGAGAGTGTCACCCACCATTTGATCTTCGACGATATTAGTGTAAACGTAAAGTTGAGGGGGGATTTGAAAGCCTATAAGGGCCGGTCTAACGCCCCGGTAACCCCTTTCCAAAGATTGAATCCCGGGATCGAAGTCCAATGTCATGGCTAGACCAAAATGAAATTGCACTAGTACATTATGACGAAAGGGGCTTATTCGAACTCGGCGAGTGATCTCGTTATATTGAAGAGACGTCTTCATATCTTTAATAATTTCGTTTATTATCTTAATTAAATGTTCGATAGAAGAATAGAATCCTATGGGTACCCTATAAACGTGGGAGGTCCCTCTGGGTCTTCTAGGCTGAGCCGCGCATTCGGCGATCTGAGCTTCACCCGTAAGAGTTTCACCGTTTTTGGCGACATCGAAAATCTGCTCCGTTTTTTTCCCTTTCGGATTTTTTTTCCCCGGCGTGGTAATTTTAAGTGTTATTCCCAAAGTAGGTTGATCGGCTTGAGGCGGCTCTAGGTTTTTTTCGATGCTAGTCTCCGGTTCATTTTGCTTGACTTCGATTGGAGACGGGTTACATTCGACAGGAGGGATTTCGTCGACAACCATGAAAACGATAGTGTTTTGTCCCTCGAGGACGTTGAAGAACGCGCTAGTGTAATTTATCTCAGCTAGTCCGCACTCCCAAGACCCCCCCAATTCGACAGGTTTCGGTAACGCTGAGGTATAGGAGGCCATCGTATTGTCGGCGTAAACCCGCATGCTAGCGTTTGAAGGTAATGTCAGATACATCTTTTTTCTTGACCCACGAGTTCGCGTTCGACGGATATCCTACAAAACTGACAAAGTATTCGACCTGATTTTTGCGTTTCCGAGACTTGAGAATTTTATCGATCTTGTATAGTCGAGGTTTAGCGACTAATTGCAGTTCTTCCTGATAGTAACGTCCCTTTATTGCCTCCCCCGTTAAATCTTCGATCGTGTAAAGGGGCGGGTCTAAATTTACGAGGCGGGTGATTTTAAAGACTTCCTTTGACCAAGTACCGGGATAGGCTTTATCAAATACCCCCCTGTATTTGCTGATACGACAAAAGTCACCGACTTTAAGTTTAGGTTGACGCCGGCTTTTCACGGGGATTTCCTTGTAAATTGTTTTAAATACTTTCAGGATATTATCCGGTTTCACGTCTAGGGGTGGCATTTTTATCGTAGAATGTTTCGTGGTATTGTAGCTATGAATTAAATCAGGGAGGACGTCCAAGTATCGATAGGTGTTATTAGCGGTGAAATATTTATACATTTTAGCCTTTAGCGTACGATTTAGTCGCTCGACCATACACGCTTTGATTGTATCGTTTTCGCTAGTAAAGAATTTAACTTTTTTTCTTTTTAAGGAAATCCTGATATTTTTTCCCCGTGAACTCCCCCCCTTTATCGGTTTGAACTTTAAGAGGCGTGAGATCCTCGAATATTTTCTCGGTCGCGGCGATTACGTCTTCGGCTTTCTTACTTTTTATAGGGACTGCCCACGCGCGTCGCGAGAATGTATCGATACATACTAGTAGGTAATTAAAGCCGGAATTGTGTTCGGAAATGTCTCTCATGTCCGCTAAGTCCATTTGAAACTGGTCGCCAATATTAGTTACAAAAACCTTGCTCCTTTTAAATTTCCGATAGGCGGTCTTATGTAACGTGTACGATTCTTGCTTCGTTAACCATTTTTCTACCGTTTCCCGGGGAATACCTCTGTCTTTCACGGCCTGATAAAGTTTTTCCAATCCGTCGAAACTCGCGGGATGTTTTGGATCGTAATAAATTTTTTTCAAGACTGCCTCGGGGTTAGAAACTCTTCCCATATTGGTTGTTCCGTTTTCCTTTTTTTCGCGCCTCTATTGATAAGACCCGGGGTTTAAATTGGAGCGGAGTCCGAACGACTGATGCTTTTCTAGGTTTCGCCGAAAATGTAATTTTTTTCTTCTTCACTCGCGGGATTGTTTTCTTGAATGATACCGTAGGCGTGAACAAGGCGTCGAACTCGTTCCAACCGGTGGGGGGAGGCGTTCGTTTTCTATTTATAGCCCCAACGGCGTAACTCACGAGCGTAGCGATATCTGACCCGGGCACGCGCGTTTGATCTATAAACAACTCGCCTTCACTCGACCACGAAACTTTATCGCCTAAGCTAATCAGTCGGTTAATTAAGTCCTTCGCACTCGCCCTAAACTGAATCGGTACGAGATTTAAGAAGGCCGTGTCTTGCCCGGTTTCTTTTCTATTTTTTGGCTTCGTCGCTGAATCCTTAATGTTTTGATATCGATGGAACATCTGCTCGAATAATTTAACTTTATCCCTAATGTCAAGATTGGAATTGAGTACGTCGGTCATGCTATTATTTAATTCATCCACGGAGGACCCTAACGGATGTGGAAACGAAAATTGAGGGGTATCTCGAGAGGGGATGAGAACATTTTTATTATTATTATTATTATTATTATTATTATTATTTTTTCCTAACGAGTCGAGGGGGACTAAGGCTAACTTTTGAGCGTACATTTTTTTATTTCCTTAAGAACGACCTAAAATCCCACTGAGGGCTGAAATAACGGTGGGGATGAGAATACTTAGAATCCCGTGACCTTTTTGAACTAAAATTAATTTCTTCTTACGCCAGGCTACTTTTTTAGAGGCTACCTGTCTAATGAATTTCTTTTGTTTAGCAAGTTTTCGTTTCTGACCAGGGTTTAACTTTAAATTCCCTTTCAAAGTATTATCGCAGCATTCAGCAATAGCATCAATTAAGGGTTTTTTAGCGTGATGGAGAATAGCGCGTCGTTGTTTAAAATTTGATCTACCTAGGGCCGAGAGAAAATCTTTGTGTCCGGCAACCAGGGCCGGCATTTTCGAACTGGTTAGGGACTTCTTCCTCTCCGCTGACTTTATACTCCCTACTTTTTTTTCTTAGGGATATAGACCATTTCGGTTTCGTCGGGGAAAATATCCGTTCTTAAACGGAAGTCATCGGGGCACTCCTGCCTATTGTCGATAAGAATATAGCCGTGAGGGCGTTTGGTCGCGTCGAGATAGGCCTCGATAGCGAACCGGTAATTGGCGCCTCTAAGTTGACGGAATAATATAGCGGGTTGAAGTTGATCACGAGGGTTTTTAAACAGAACAATGTAATTCGAGTTCAGCGAACAATCGCGCGCATCCTTTGTTTTTGGGAAAATGTTCTGGGTTATAAATACGAAGCTTATATTACGGTGGTGAACGCCTTTCGTGAAGAAAGCCCCGATTTGACCATTGTTATCGTTCATTAAATCGTCGGCGATGAGGAGAATGTGTTCGCCTTCTTCACCGGGGTAATCATCGAGATTGGGGACTCCTTCTCGGAACACTACAGCGTCTTTTAAAGTGTCATAAAGTGTTTGCCACTCGCTATAATGCCAAAATATTTTTGTCGGCGGAGGGGAAATCATTTCATCTTTATTTTTTATAATTCGCGCCATCAAAACGGACTTCCCGCTACCGCTCGGCCCGCTCAGAAGAGCGGAGAAAGGAACCGTTCGGGTAAAAATAAAAATATGAGTTTAGCGGTGTTCTTTACTTAATACTGATGCTGCCATTTTAAGTGGGACTTATCGTGTAATATGAGTTACATTTTAGGTTAATAGTTTTAAAGCCATAACGACTTATCTTTTCGAATATGTTGGATAAAAAACAGTTAATAGCGAAACCTCGCGTATAAGGGTAATTAATCAATAATTCCTTTTACAGACATTCTATAAGCGGGTTATACCCGAATATTAGGATATGTTTTTTCATTCTGAACTAGTCATTTTTTTTAAATATTATTCTTTATAGCCGAACGGTAATGTTTCGAAATTATCGATAACGCGTAATTTATTGACAACTGGTCGATATTTTTTAACTTGATTTACAGTTACCACTGTATGATCATTTAACCGACAAATATGGTGGGGGATTTCGATTTCTTTCTCGAGAGTGGGCGCGTCTACGTCGATTCCGAGCATCCCTTTCAACGAGTCCATAGAGATAGAATTTCTAGTGGAATAGTTCTGTCTGAGACCTTTAGCCTTAACGACCTCATTAATTTCACCGGTATCGCGGTTGAGTACGCGGAAGGCGTAATTTTTCGGGCCGCCCGAGCAAAATTCAGTAATATGACAATTTGGACCAAATTCTGATAATTGGTCCGTCATATCCCCAAGAAAGGTTCCTTCCTGCACTAGCTTATTGCCATCACGTGATCTATAAATTAAACTGTCCGTATCGTGGTATAATATACTATTCCCTAGAGCCTCTAGGTGACTATAGAGCCTCATTCGGGCAAAAGCGGTGGTATAACAGGCTAAAACTACGTTTACATGAGCCAAAGCCGGATCGATTTCCTTGAGATGTTCCCATTTGACAAGCAACGTCTTATCGTTTATCGCCAAGACACTTTTCCTTTCGATATTCGGGTCGTTAAATAGTTTAAAGAATTGTTCTCGGTCCTTAATGATCTCAGTTTTTACGAGGTTATTCCGTTGTCCCCACTTACCGTAAAAACTATTTAACATTAACTTCGCGACGGCACGTTTACCGGGGTTTAACGCGATCTTAGCGGGATCGAGTTTAACGCCTTCGTGGTCCTCGAAATCCGAGACGTATTTGTTTTTTTCGTCGGGGGTAGTGATCCCCGCTGGAAACCCCGAAGCCTCAGCCTTCATTTTGTACATGGTCTTGATGTAGTCCGAAAACAAGCCCCCCTCCTGGGTCTCCTTGTTATACTGCGTCGTTTGATAATGCCAAGCTTCGTACATTTCAATCACTTTGTAACCTCTGGAAACGGCTAGTTTCAGTTCGTCGGAAACGAATGTCCCCACGAATGCCCGCTCGGGATCGGAATGAGGACACCTTCCTTGAAATCTTAGACGTGCACAGGTACCACATAAGACGAAAAGAAGTCGCGAATTACAATGCATGGGTAGGATAGGATGAAAACGTTTAGGAGGGGCGAGAACGCGGCACTGAATTAACCCGTCCAGCGAATCGAGATCTCGTAAATCATCCGGGTCTAGTAAAACTTTCGGGTGACCGACGGGTATTTTATCTAGAAGGTTGACAGTCGGGTAAAGTGAAAGCATGTCGACGTTAAACGCGCGTTCATCGCCTTTGGCCTTGTAGTAAAGGACTGTCGCGTTAACTCTCCCTCCGAAAAACGCGTCTCGAGGATTCAAGGGTGAAATTAACATGGCCCGTACTTTTTCGAAAAACGCCTTATCCTTCGCTTGACGGCGAAGCTCGTAAAAATCGCATTCCTAGATCTCTATAACGTTTTTCTTAAGTTTCTGGAGTTGAGCAACGACCCTGACTGTTTGTTGGTACCTGAGGTTGAACGTTTGTGAGGGATCTGACCATAGAGGTCTGTCTCTTCCCACTACTTGACAGCGAACGCACCCATGAAAATAGCAACCCTGGAACATGTAAACGTCATTTCCGTCAAGACCGTCCACTTTAAATTTACCTACCATAGCCTCCCGCCCCCGCATAGCTGACACTATTCTTATACCCCTGCGTTTTTCTTCCCAGGCGAGCCATTCAAAAGCCGCGGTTGATTGTCGGTCCCTATTTCTCATCCCCCGGGGGGGAGTATCACTATCGTGTCAGGAATGAGAAAGCGTTTCCTAAAGACGTAATTGCAGGCGCCCGGGAGCATGATGGCAGCGCGGAAAGGGTCAGTGTCGCAGATTTCCATGAATTCACGTCTAAACGTCGCGCATCCCAGTCGGAGTATATTGACATCCGCCGTGCAATACGAAATCGCGTCTTTTAGAAAGTCAAAGTGACCGCCCGCGGCTATTTGCTCCCCGTGCCATTTAAGAAGGGCCGCTCTTTCCTTTACCCCTAGATAGTTAGCCCCGTACGCTTCGAGGGGAGGAAATTTATCCCCCTTCTCGGTCGAATAATTAGTGGTTATGGGGTCAGCGGGATCGAAATTATTTTCGACAAAATTAAACAAAAGGTGAGGGAATCTACCCTTATCCATGGAAGGCCCTAGTCCAAACGTCTTCCTAAACGCGGCGAGTCCCATGGGGATGAACGAATAGGAATCGAGAAAATTGAAATTAAAACAGTTAAAGAAGAGAATTTTAGTCCCGTTTACTATCACGAAGGGCACAAAGGTCTCGTCGATTGGTAGAACGGCTTTGAAAACGAATTGGAGATCATAACATTTCGCGGCGTGGGCGAATAAGTAAATTTTTTTAATATCCGCTAGAGTTCTGATATAATCCACAAACTTCCCCACAACATTTCCTCTGTAAAAAATTTTTTGTCGCGAGCTAAAGCGGATGCATACCCCGCAATCGAAGTTCGAGTCTCGCTCGTCGATACACGCGGGGCATAAAATTTGAGATATTAGAAGAAACGGCTCATGCTCGAACGCCCCCTTTTTATTTACGTGTTGTTTATTCTGAATCGACTCGATGTCATAAAACACAAAAAGATAAGAAGGCACGCCCCCTAGTGCTAATCTTCGTTTGGTCATGTCAGGCTCGGGGTGGTCTTTAATTCGCTGGACGAAGCAAAGGTGAGGATGCGGCGCGTGCTTTTTACAAATACGGCAGAAAACTTCCGAACAAGAATGGATAGTTTCCCTAGAGCGATAGTCCACGTATTTGTAACAGTCTTTGCACACTTTAACTTGACTACAGAGGGAGGGAACCGATTCGCGATGGCTTTGGAAGCATTCCAGTCCGTGGAAGGAGCGAAAACAATCGACGCATTTGACGAGCTCGCCGGAGCATTTCTGATGTCTGAAACAGGATTTGCAGAAAATTGCGCATTTGTGGCGTTCCAATTTATCGTATCCGACCAAGCAGATGGAACACGCATAATTAGTGGCGAAGAACGACGTCAATTTCGCGATTACGTCATAATGTTTCTGATTATAAATTAAATAAAGTTTAATTTCGGAGTTCCCCCCTTCCCCTTGGAATAATACTCTAGGTCTGTCGTTATAAACCTCAAAAACGATTATTTGATAATCAGAGAGAATAAATTGGAAATGCACTAAACTCGTGAAAGCCCCGCATTCGCGTTTCGAAACGCCCGCCTCGACGCGTAACTCTTCGGCTTTTTCCCTTTGTTTTCGCGAAGAGGCCTTGTACAAAGCCTTATACTCCTGGAAATATTCTTTATTTCTGGGGTTTCGTGTTTTCTTTAAATGAGCGATAGCAATAATTAATGCTCGCGGGAGACACAAGGAGTCTTTGTTTTGGACTGAGATAAAACTTCTTTTATCGCGTATGTAATCAATATGCTTTTTAAGTCCGCGTCGCCTCAGGGACCCTCCGTGAGGTAATCTTACCACGTTTAACGTGAATAGAATTGGTGAGTTCCAGAAATCTATAAATACGAAGCTTATATTACGGTGGTGAACGCCTTTCGTGAAGAAAGCCCCGATTTGACCATTGTTCTCGTTCATTAAATCGTCGGCGATGAGGAGAATGTGTTCGCCTTCTTCACCGGGGTAATCATCGAGATTGGGGACTCCTTCTCGGAATACTACAGCGTCTTTTAAAGTGTTTGCCACTCGCTATAATGCCAAAATATTTTTGTCGGCAGAGGGGAAATCATTTCATCTTTATTTTTTATAATTCGCGCCATCAAAACGGACTTCCCGCTACCGCTCGGCCCGCTCAGAAGAGCGGAGAAAGGAACCGTTCGGGTAAAAATAAAAATATGAGAGATCTAAAATGGGCGACCTACATCCAAGACAACTATAAGCTCATATTTACTGAACCACTGGTCTTAGACATTCTATAGTTTTGGACTACTTGCCTTCAGTTTGAACTCCTTCTCTCAAAAAAGATACAAATTCGTTAAAACAGATCCAGCTAAATTTATTAACTAAAGTGTTCTTAACCAAATTAAGAACCTCAAATTGCAAGTGGAAAATGACTCAAGACTTTACCTTGGGCAACTTCCTGTTTTGTTTGTCGCGACATATGTGATAAAATTCATCAGCGACTTTCAATAAAGGAGATCATTTATTTCGTTTACTTCTTAACGTTTTTTTAGGTTAAGTTAGAAGATATTTTGGCTAGAAATGTAAAGCAGGCTCAAAATGTCAAGAATAATTTTTGAAAGAGTTGGAGATTAAGCAATGATTCCATTGCTAATATCATACGATTACAAAATGGACCACTAAAGGAAGTTATTGGGTACATTTCGCTGTCTGGAGGGTAAACCATCATAACTTTAGCAAATCGCCTACTCAAAGCTTCTAACACGTCATTACCTGTGACACTACTTTCGATCTTTGTGACTATTTATCGTTAGTGGTAGTAATGCGAAACGTCTAACTCAATAAAAATTCAATTTTAATAGTTATTTTTCATTTGCATGATAAGAGATACAAGGTTGATCACTCGTTTTTCTGGAACGATTTATTGTCCCCTTACTGGAATTATTGAAATATATCAGTTTTGGAAAAAAAACAGGGTTCGAAAAAACCCGGCTTTTTTCCAAAAAGCCCAACCCAGTGGGTTTTTTAGTGGGTTTTTCGTGGGTTTTTATTGTCTTATGTCGAGCCCATAGAAATCTCATAGGTAACTAGAATGCTGCCGATCAGGCTCAGAAATAAGGCATTTTTAAACTGGATTTGTGGCCAGTAGAGCCTAGGTAGTTTAATTAAAAAACTGGCCACTGGCCGCTTACCATTTTTAACCTTCAAAATCAGGCTTTCATTTCAGGGATTAATATAGTATTTTTTATTGAACTAAATTCTTGAAGGGAAAAAACTTTGAATTAATTAAGTGTTCACCAGGACCACTAACACCCCAAGCATTTAATTTTTAAACTGGCCCAGCTAATTTTTAAACTGGCGATCGGCCTGTGATAGTGCCTTATTTCTCACACTGCTGCCGATTACGGCCGAGCTTGTCGCCAGTTCGTTTTGAACCTTCAGCCAATGAGAGGCCGTAGAGTGGTTCCGACAAGGAGGATAATAATCCTCCTTGGTTCCGCTACTCTCGCGGGAGCTAGGAGACGTAATTCTCTCTGGTGACATTAAATTCTTGGCAGAACCACTCTTTAGCTCTGATTGGCTGAGATCTGGCTATCATCTGCCACAGCGTTTGGTCCATTTGCCAGTTACACGGCAGCATTCTAGTTACCTATGAGATTTCTATAGACGAGCCCTGCTAAAAAAGATTGTAGGGACTAGATATCGTCTGCTAGGTAGACTGCTTCACTTTTTTGTGTCAGTTAAAGCCATTGAATTGGGAATTATACTGCTAGAATTACAATTACGATTTCAGTTGTCATGGTTACGCGGGACCTGTTCTGATAAGGCTGTACGAAATTCATCTTTATAATTAGGCGGTAGCGCCATCTATACTTTGTAAAATTACAAGGCTAAAAATAAAAAATTATTAGCTAACTCATCGTAACTTGAGTTAAAAAGGATCGTGTTAACAGAATAAAATTATTTTTAAACAACTTCAAAGGTTTGTTTGTTACGATAAATTATACAATTCAATTTCGCATCAGATTCGCGAAAATATTCAATTGCAATATAGTTTCCACCACTAGAGACAGATGCCGCGACGGTAGAACGATAAAGTTGAATAAGTCTCCTTATTGAACGAAATTGGTCCCACGCCAGCTAGATTTAGTTGTACCTCTATTTATTCCCAACTCAATGGATAAAGCTGAAAAGCTTGTAAAAGTGTACAGATACTGCAAAGGCAGCATAGCTGAACCAAAGGACTGGTAGAAATCTCAAGTTATAAGTCTCAAGTCTCAACTATTAAGTTAACAAGCCGGTTAACTTTGTAAATTACTTTGTAAATATATATATAAAAAATGCCTTTTCATTAAAATATGACATTTTGGTTTTTCTCAGGTGTGTTTTATAGTGGGTTTTTTGGGGTGGGTGGTGGATCAAAAAAAACCCACTGGGTTTTTTGGGTCGGGTGTTTTTGTTTTCGAACCCTGGAAAAAAATGTCCCCATTGTGACAGACAGATTAAATGGGATAGTGGATGCATTTTTAAAAAGTTGAAAATGTGCTTATGAAAATCTGCGTTTTTGTCATCATCATATTCGACAGAGCGCCAAAGCGAGTGAAAGAGATAAACTTGTCATTGATTATATGTACGATGGCTTTACAAGAAATTGACCGAAAGACTTTGTGGATTATGTTGACTCTCATCTCAAGAATGACCTACAAACTCGAACAATCAGGAAAACAACCAAAAATTTCGCCACTTTTAATGATACCTCAGTTTTTTGCTAGCTAATTGAAATACTTGGGTTTTGTTTAAAATTCCCACTTTGGGGCTGTTCACAAATTACGTAACACAAAAAATACACCTTTTGAACTCCCCCAACCCTTCGTAACTAAGAGTAATTGTCTTTTAATTACAATATCTATTAGTTTCAAAAAATAATAGTAATTGAAGTTAATATATCATCTGTGAAGTTAAAGCGGCTAAATACGCATTAAGTTTTAAAATACCGTTATTCAAAATTGAACGTCAAATTCCCGGAAGTTGCTTGAGATTATTATTCCATGGTACCGCTACCGAGTAGCGCTTTTTTGCAATTTTTTTGGCATCACCGTGAAGAAAGGATGTACTTAAATATTTTCCCATAGTTACTCATGTTATTACTCATCGCAATGACCATCACAAATTTAGCAAATAGCCAAAAAACAATAACAACAATCGAAAATTCGATCTAAACAGGCTCTACTTCCTAACAGTAATATGAAACCTGTGTTAATTATAATTTACAGTTTACTTACTTTTACAAATTACGACAAACGGTAATCAACTAAATTATTAATGACTTTCAACAAAACTTTACTATTCGAGGCATGGTGGTTCGTTATTAATGACACTGACAATGTAACTTTTTTTTAATTCGATTGTAACGTGTGGGACTGTTCAGTCTTCTCGTCCATCTGATTAATCAGGGCGAGATATGTGTAACGGCCACGCCAACGGGGAGATACGTGGGGACACCCGTGTTGGAAGTATTCCGACCACCCGTTGGGGGATTGGTGGTAGTCCTCACACGGCCATCCACAAACTCTGCCTCTCAGACGCTTGACAACGTAACTGCAACGTCGTTGCCTGATGACCTCATTGAGACAGTATAACCCGAAAAAAGACACAAATGGCGATCTTGCGACTTAATAAAAAGTAACAACATTTCGCGCTCTCCTCTGAGCCTCTGACGGCCGAAACAATAATAATCAGCTAGGCTAATACCCAAGGCACCATCTTAGGCCTAAGTCATCAAGCGACTTTTAAAGCCTGTAATTCAGGTGGCCGGGTTACAATGCGTAGGAAGGTGGTGTGTAGCCCTTCATGCCACGCAAGCCAACAGCTCCCTACACTCACTATAACCGTTAACCTCAACAAGTTTTTACGGAAGGGGAAACTGAAGAGCTTGGGGGAAAACACCTTAAACTAGTGGGAAGAGAATTGACAAACTCAACGCAGAAGGAGTTGTTCCGAGTTTTCACTCAGTGCAACAAGTTGGGATCGAACCCGGTTCCTCTTGCTGCGAGGCGAAAGTGCTAAGCACAGCTCCGCCAGCCCACAAATATATCGCGTTCAATAATACCTCGCTTCAAAAACATTTGCGTAATTTAAAAGAGGTTAAAATACCTTTATTTTCAATTTCGGAATTTTTATTTAAAATTAAAAGTATCCCCCCTTCCCGTGTTAGATTTATGGCACTTGGCGACAATGACCCCGTTTGACCCCCTTTATTCGAACCTGACATGGAGTGTGCAAATTCACATTTTATCAACAATAAATAGAAATAACACTTATTTGTACGTTAAGCCCCGCTCACACTATACAAGTAATTTGGCCACTTAACCGTATGCATCATGCATCTTATTGTACTCAAGAAAACTGTAAAGTGTGATCAGAAATTTTTTTAACTATTGTTTCAATTTTTCGGTTACACAATACAATGTTCTTGCGTTCAATTAATTGAATACAATTAAGTAACCCATTTACTTGTAGGGTGAACGGGCCTTTAGACCAAAAAGTTAGTATATACTAAAAAACATATCTTGTGAAATTGGCATTTTATAAATTAGTGAAAACGTCACCTCCTAAAATAAGGGCTTTCAAATTATACATCTAGGGTTAATCAGCGTAGGAAGCGGGGAAAACTCCGCGGGACCCAGGGCGAAGGGGGAAAGGGAAATTCTTAATAGCAACTCCAACAACAGGGGCCATCTGCCGTGACTTCTAAGTAGAGTAAGAACTCATGGTGTTTTCTCTCGTGAATACCATTCTGCACATTGGCACGTTTCTACGATTGTAGACTCTCGGCGCAGTGTCATTTTGACCTCCAACACTGTCGAATTGAACCTCCCCCCCCCTCCCTTGAGACATCCAAACCTTATCATTTTTATGCTGAATTGCACAAAACGTTTCCTCAGGTTACGAAAATGGGGTACCAAAATCGGCCCAATTTCGAACCTTCATAGGATCAGGGACCCTAGTCTATAGTCGCTCGTATTGACCCTAGACGGAGCACCATGATGTTTTCTTTCGTAAGGGTATCTCATGAACTATGGTTGCCACGATTTTTACTCTTGTATATATGTCCGTGATACATAATGTCGTATACCACGATGACCAGAATGTTATGTCTTGTAAACCACGATGTCCTTGAGGGTTTTTATCTTAATCAACGGTGACCACGACATACTATCACGTTAACCACGATGACCACTATGTATGTTCTCCTAAATGATAGTGAAAATTTTATGTTTTAAACCACGATGACCACAATATTTTCTTTTATAAAACTCGATGACAACGATCTTTCCTTTTGTTATCAGCGATATCCACGACATTTATTTCGTAAACTACAGTTACCACAGTGATATATCTCGTAACCCGCAATTATCATGATGTTTTCTCGTGTAAAATACGGTGACCGAGATTATTATATCTCGTTAGGCTCTACGAACAAAATGTATTCTATCGTAAACTATGATGACCACAATGTTTTGAGTCGTAAATCATGCTAGCCTCGATGCTTTCTCTCGTAAACCCTGAAGAACACTATGTTTTTCCAGAAACATCACAGGCGAGCTATGGTTTTTACGCCAAAATCTCAAAGGTCGCGATGTTTTCTCTTGAAAAATAGGATCACATCGACATTTCTAAGCTAAGTTGAGTCGAATACCATCTGAAGAGCAAACAGGGACGCATCTCAAACGTAAAAAGAATAAATTGATATCAACACCGCTCCAAAGACTCTCCGAATTCCTCAGTTATAATTTGAACCCGGAAAGCACGGCCATTATCGCCCTATCAAAACAACCCTCGGTGGCTCTAAATTATAGCGATATCTCACGTTCAGGACTAATGCAAAGTATCGTGAATCATTTACTATTCGACAAGGAACAAATTCAGTCTACACTCCGCTAATTAATCAAATCCATTCAAGTTCAGATTCACTCCGAAAAATCCCATTCGTATAACGAGTAAAAAGTCAAAATCCGTAACTAACCAAGCAATCCATTTAGTCGGATATATTAGTCGGTATTCCTACAAATTTAAGCATTTTTATCTTCGAATTGGTTTGTTCGAACTATATTTACTACGCATAAAACGCTTACGGTTACACGGACGGATTGAATTAGGAAAACCCAGGGTCGGATTAATCCAATCAAAACTCAATCCGTTAATTTTTAAGAGGGTAAATACCGTAACTGACCACTCCGTCCAATTATTCGGATACATCCATCCGTAATCCTACGGATTGGATTTTTTCACAAACTGTATTATTTTGTTTGTCGGATCGGACAGTTCGGATTAAATTTCTTACGGTTTGAACGCTTACGGATTATATACGAAGAGAAAGGGCCGCGGATGGATTGGATCTGAAGTGTACGGATCACGGACGGATTGGGTTTGGAAAATATAAATCCTTTTGGGATCAGATTAATCCAAGCAAAATCCAATCCGTAAAATTTTAAGATGTAAAAATCCACAATCGACCAATTTGTCCATTGCTACAGATTACTTAACCGTTACCGTACGGATTCGACCGATCGGATTTTTCACGGAGTATATCCGCAATCCGTTCAGGCTCTGGCCGAAAATGCAAATTAAAGTTGTTAAAAATGTGTTGGATGAAATGAAACCCGTCGTAAATATACGCGAAAATAGTTGTTCCTGTAATTTAACGCAATACGAACATCTTGTAGCTGTACAAATGTAGGTATTAGACGATGAAAAGAAATTTGAGACGGAGAAAAGGTTTTGTAATATGACATATTTACTTAAAGAAACTCATCCTTCAGGCCGACACAATCCGAGAAAGGATGAAGTAGACTACATTGTAAAAGGTGTATAAGCCACTCAAATAATGACGTTTCCATAAAAACAGAAATGTAAAGTTATTTTCTTGGATGATTAGTCTGACTCACCCGAAATGATCAATCTAGAAGATAAATGGTCTAATAATAGATCGAATGACTTTGGTGATGATTTAGGAATTATAAATAAAGGCAAAAACCTTAACTCGCGTTAGAAGTCTGACAATGACGATGTGCAAAAACATTAATGATGCCGATAAAATATCAAAATCAACTGCTATTTCTACAAAATAACGATAGTAACGAATTTATTTCAAATCCTAAAAAGAGTAAGCACAGTTTGAAGAAAATACAACTAAGTGCAAAAACAAAACCCTTAGCTGTAGGATATATTATAATTGTTATCAATTAGTTGAGGACAGATAATTTGATAGAAACTGGACTTTGCTTGCATTAAAACCTAAAAATCCAACAAGCAATACAGCCATTGAACCTGCAATGGGTATTTTAATAAGTGAACTTGGTTTTAAGGAAATAATTTTACGGATGCACTCTGCAACTTTCTTAAGACTACTTACAGCATTAAGAACAGTTGAATCTAATGTAGAACTTTAATACTCAAAAATACAGGATATCGAATACTTTTACAGCTACAGGAGAAGCAAGTTTCCAACAAAGATCTCTCATTGGTTGCTTGTTCTAATTCGTTTCAAAGATAAGAAATTTTTTATGATCGATGAACTGCGAATGCGTCCAAATCTCGTTAAGAATTACTTTAAAACATTGATATGTTTGACCATGCTTTCTTTTGATATAACTCAAATACCGTTTGAAGATAGCGAATGTGCCTCCAGTTATGATAGGCCGATGCAAGGTAATACAACAAATGATTGTGTTTTATTTGGGTATTTAAGAGCACAAAAACAAAAATTTCCCCTAATTTTCTAATTGGTAGAAAGTGGTTGCTGTATATCTTGAAACATAATTCCACTCTAGATGAACCACTTTATCCTATCCAGTAACAGTACACTAGAAATAAACCTCACAAATACATCGCAGAAGTTGATAAAATTATTTAGGAAGTTTCAGGTATGGAAAATTTCCATTGCAATTTTTGTGCAATTGAACGTACAACGATTAATTTAGTTGATCCAAACCTAAACCCATACAGGTGCAACATTCAACTACATAACTGAATTCAAAATAACATTGATACACCATAATATCTTTCACGGAAATGGTTGTTCAAAAAGAATAATCTAAACGAAACATCATATCCTTGCCAAAGTTTTTATATGATTATTGTGCACCAGTAAGTAAGTGATATGAAATTTGAAAAAATTCATAGAATTAAAAAATTAGGAGCTGCGTTGCAATTGTTTAAATATCTAGGGAAGAGTTAGTAGAGGAGGAGCAATCAATATATTTAAAAAAGAGTTTCACTAACATGAATGGTTTAACATAAGAGCAACACATACTTCGTTTATTTTCTAATACTGCCACAGACCCAGTTTGCAATGTGTCAAAATGACTCCAGAGGATTTCCTACGCAAGCTTAACTTTAACTCCCCGTAACCGGGTGATACTAAAAAGAATCTTAGAATCTTTAGAATCTCTAGAATCCCGTAACCCTAAAACTAAAAATAATTTTAGAATCTTAGAATCCTTAGTATACAGTATGTTTGCTATTAACATAGGTAAGAGAGTACTATTTGACAAAATATACAACTTCACATATCAAAGATAATAACTTTACACACGTCACTCGAAACGCTTAAAATAAAACCAATTATCTAAAATTGTACATATTTCAATCTTTGTTTTTTTTATAAAGAATTCTATACAATGAACAAGATATTTTAATTAAACCAAAAAACCCTCCAGAATCCAGTATAAAAATTTATCACCCGCAAACTAATCTTGATATTTTATTTAATTCTAAATGTTTTTCTTCTAGAATCCTCTGTAAAACCCAATTCCCTTTAAACTTGATATTTTATTTAATTCTAAATCTTTTTCTTCTAGAATCCACTATAATAACAAAGTATCTGTAAAGGAAAGATGATATTTTATATTAATATAAATAATTTTCATCTAGAATCCACTGTAATAACCTACTATATGTACAGTAAACATGAAGTTTTAGTTAATTCTAAATAATTTTCATCTAGAATCCACTGTAATAACCTACTAAATGTATAGTAAACATGATATTTTATTTTATTCTAAATAATTTTCATCTAGAATCCACTGTAATAACCTATTATATGTACAGTAAACAGGACATTTTATTTAATTCTAAATAATTTGCATCTGGAATCCACTATAATAACCTATTCCCTGTACTGTAAACTTAATATTTTATTTTATTCTAAAATTTTTCTTGTAGAATCCACTATAATAACCTTTTCCCTATACAGTAAACTTATTATTTTATTTTATTCTAAAATTTTTCTTCTAGAATTCACTATAATAACCTTTTCCCTATACAGTAAACTTAATATTTTATTTAATTATAAATCTTTTTCTTCTAGAATCCACTAAAATAACATAACATCTGTAAAGTAAAGATGATATTTTATTTTATTCTAAATAATTTTCTCTACAAATAACGCCATGTCAATATGTTTTTGATATTTAAAGTTTTTTTGTTGGAATCAGTTACAGTAGAATTACTTTATTCTGTAATTAAGAGTAACTTGAATCATCAAGCTCCTTTTATTTCAAAAAGGATATCAAACAACACTGCTCGCTAACGCCAGATATAAATCATAATATGCATCTGAGAAATGCGTACCTAAGAAAGAGCCGGAAGAATGCTGTTTTTAAAAATCAATATCAACGACTCAGAAACAAAGTAAATAACCTAATTGAATAAGCTAAAAAGAAATCGCTATAGTGGATTCTAGATGCAAATCATTTAGAATTAAATAAAATATCATCTTTACTTTACAGATACTTTGCTATTATAGTGGATTCTACATGCAAATTATTTAGAATTAAATGTCATGTTTACTGTACATATATATAATAGGTTATTACAGTAGATTCTAGATGCAAATTATTTAGAATTAAATAAAATATCATCTTAAGTTTACAGATATTATGTTAGTATAGTGGATTCAGATAAAAATTATTTAGAGTTAAATAAAATGTCATGTTTACTGTACATATAATAGGTTACTACAGTGAATTCTAGATGAAAATTATTTAGAATTAAATAAAATATCATCTTTACTTTACAGATACTTTTCTATTATAGTGGATTCTAGATGCAAGTAATTAAGAATTAAATAAAATAACATGTTTACTGTACATATAGTAAGTTATAACAGTGGATTCTAGATAAATTATTTAGAATAAAATAAAATATCATCTTTACTTTACAGATACTTTGCTATTATAGTGGATTCTAGATGCAAATTATTTAGAATTAAATAAAATGTCCGGTTTACTGTACATATAATAGGTTATTACAGTGGATTCTAGATGAAAATTATTTAGAATTAAATAAAACGTCATGTTTACTGTTCATATAATAGGTTATTACAGTGGATTCTAGATGCAAATTATTTAAATAAAATAAAATATCATGTTTAATATACATATAGTAGGTTATTACAGTGGATTCTAGATGAAAATTATTTATATTAATATAAAATATCATCTTTCCTTTACAGATACTTTGTTATTATAGTGGATTCTAGAAGAAAAACATTTAGAATTAAATAAAATACCAAGATTAGTTTGCGGGTGATAAATTTTTATACTGGATTCTGGAGGATTTTTCGGTTTAATTAAAATATCTTGTCATTGTATAGGATTCTATATCTAAAAAAACAAAGATTCTAATATGTACAATATTAGATAATTGGTCTTATTTTAAGCGTTTCGAGTAACGTGTAAAGTTATTATCTTTGATATGTGAAGTTGTATATTTTGTCAAATAGTACTCTCTTAACTATGTTAGTAGCAAACATATTGTATTCTAAGGATTCTAAGATTATTTTTAATTTTAGGGTTACGGGATTCTAGAGATTCTAAAGATTCTAAGATTCTTTTTAGTATCACCCCTAGTAACCCGCCAAATGCAGAAAATGTTTAAACATGAATAAAATTTTAAAACGTTTTTGATATTGATTAACTTTAAATAGAATTCACCCTGTGGTCGATGCAAGTGCTACCTTGTGGAAACCATTTTAAGAAATTAGAGGAAAATAAAATCTGCACACTTGGCCCTTAATAGAAATTAAATTAAAAATAAGAACTAAAGCATTTTTGCATTAACAAAACATGATGCCGGGAGAGTGATACTCTTCTGTAATCCCATGGGAGGCAGCGAATGTGGAAGGAAGTGTGAGGATTAACACAAGTGGTGGTTGTCTATCATCCATCACGGGTGTCCCATCCTTATCCTTAAGATCCCGCCTCTTTCCCATTAGAGAAGCCCTAACAAATTTCAGCCAAGTTTACTCTCGTTCTGGGGCTTGGAGAAATAGATTCTATACTGCTGTACCCATCTTTTCCCTGATATCATCCCTTAAGGTGGTAAACATTACTTATCAGAGCGCTCACACCCACAGTTCCCAGGTTTAAAATTGTAAAAACATTCCACTAGACAATAAAACAAATGTACCAAACCATGGTACATGGTGATGTGGGAGCCTAGCTGTTGCTGTAGGAAACCTTATAATAGTAGGTTAAATATTTTTCCCATTCATTACCAGCAAAAGTGTATTTATAAATTAGCTCTAAACTGTTTTCGAGACAGGCTAAAAATAAATACACCTAATGACCGATATAAAACTAGTAGCACAATAGAAATTGTAGTGATATGATAAGTGTTTTGTATTATATATTTATCAAAATGCAAAACTGAAACAAGCTATTTAAATAACTACTGTTAAGAATATAATGTGCAAAACTATACAGAGTAGATTTTTTTAATATACAATTAATATAATTAATATGTCATTATGATCTTTATAAGTTATCCATCTATTTTAATTAAACCTTAATATGCGCTACAGTCAAACCTCCATCATAAACATTGTTTGTCTGTACATTTTTTTATTGGCAAATAAGATAGCAAAACAGTAGAAGGTTGTTTTATTGAAGTGTCTTTTTCCGTTTCCACAAATGTGAAAAAGCACATAAAGCACTGGTTATATTTAAATTATATGGAGTAATTTTAAAATGTATTCATTTTGTGCATGAAAATACCACCAGTGGTGTAGGTGCTGGGTAGAATCCTGTTCGTTAGTCATGAAATAATATATTTCATATTGGAATTTAGAATAGTTAACCACTATACTTAATGACTTAAGTCCACTTAATGGGGACGAATCCCAGGGGTGACTTAAGGATTACATGTAGTTGCCCCCAGCTTCAAAACTTTATCAACACCACTGAATAGCACTAAAAGTAAGGGTCCAAACCCGTGTAAATATGGCTGTTTGACCAAGAAGAATTTGATTTGATCATATAAGTTTCAATCTCAAAATCGTTAATATTGAAGAGTTTATTGTATAACATACTAGTAGTAGTTGAAATGAGAGAACTGAGACCGAGCGTATCACTTCCCAAATGGTATCGCGGGGTTACACTGATTCAGTGGCCCGTAGGGTATCAATTCTTCGTAAGAAAACATAGAGTGATAGGCCGATTTTTAATTTGTATAATGGCATAGATAACCCATGATAATGCAGAGATGATTTAACAATTTACTTCGCACGGAAAAAATCGGGTTATCGTGGCGTATCGCGGTAAAATAATTAAGACCAAACTATTGACTATCGTGAAGGTGTTATTTATCCGAATGATATTACCAAGTATTGGGGAGGATGAGGTTAAAGTCGCCGATTATTAATATGATATCGATACCACGTGATATTTTAGTGGTGATTGAAACATATTTTCCACTCGGAAATACTAACGGATTTCGGTTAGGTATATGAACGGGCCACTTCAACGTGTTAAATTGAAAGTTGTTTGAAGTATTGTACAATATAAAAAAATGAAACGTGCAAAGTTCAGAAAATATGTACAAAAAGAACGTACGCCCCACAACCAAATCATCAGTGCATTTGGATCATCCGAGGGGTCGGACATTTACCAAAATCCCGTACACTTTGTCTAAAATCGCAAAATCTTTTAACTCTCTCTATGGTAAATTAACATTGAAATCCCAAAATCACTTCAAAAAGTAATGATAAAATCGCCAAAATCCCGTACAAAATAATGGCAAGTGTCCGACCCCTCGGGATCATCCTCAAGCCAGAATTTTCCAGAAATGTATGGTATAATTTTCTGTTCACAAAACATTTGAAATTTATTCTAACAAGTTAATTTATAGGAACACCGGCAAAGTAATCCCCATTTCTTGAACAACTTGAAGTGTGATAAATCCGGAGTGTTTATCCACCGCGATAGGGCAGTCGATCCTGTAAGGGTTGGGGGGGACAGGAACCCCCCTGTTAAATGGTCTTATTTAATCTTTTCAAGGATGGTTAAACTTAAATGAATAAATTTTTTGAAAAGATCTGGTGACGGATGGTTGACGCTTGATAACAACTTTTATTTAGTAATATAACCGCTCCGACTTATATGCTGAATTCGGGGATATTTAAAAGCCCGGCCCTTTTTAAAATTGGCCCGGCCCGACCCGGTCCATTTAATTTTAAAATAAAAAAAACCGGCCCGACCCCGACCCGTAAAAATAAAAATTTATTTATCCCCGACCCAACCCGAAGTGGGCTCTGGCCGGGCATAAAAAGCCCGATTCAATCAGGGGCCCGACTCGTCTCTACTTTCCCTCTCGCATTTTTCAAGGCCGTTCGCGCCGAGGTTTGACGTATGCCCAGAAGTAACAATAAGTGTGACACTCAACGTTTTACGCCCATTCTACGCACATCGTACGACAGGAAGAAGGTAAGTAAGATTTGATCAAAATTCACAAGTTTTGTTATTTCTAGGCCCATTCCAGCTTAGGTTGCAGTTGCGTTGAAAAGAGTAAATTTTAATTGAGTTAATTAGCCATTTCGCGTCATACCTGAATTCATTACGCGCTGAAGCTATATTCGCATTCCATTGAAAGCCTGCATGAAATAAGAATAACGTATGACCAGGCGCGTAATAAATAAGTGCGACCCTAAATATTTGTTATGCCCAGAAGTTAAGAAAAAGTGTGCCACTAAATATTTTTATGACCAACCGCCGTACACACGGAAATACTAACGGATTTCGGTTAGGTATATGAACGGGCCACTTCAACGTGTTAAATTGAAAGTTGTTTGAAGTATTGTACAATATAAAAAAATTAAACGTGCAAAGTTCAGAAAATATGTACAAAAAGAACGTACGCCCCACAACCAAATCATCAGTGCATTTGGATCATCCGAGGGGTCGGACATTTACCAAAATCCCGTACACTTTGTCTAAAATCGCAAAATCTTTTAACTCTCTCTATGGTAAATTAACATTGAAATCCCAAAATCACTTCAAAAAGTAATGATAAAATCGCCAAAATCCCGTACAAAATAATGGCAAGTGTCCGACCCCTCGGGATCATCCTCAAGCCAGAATTTTCCAGAAATGTATGGTATAATTTTCTGTTCACAAAACATTTGAAATTTATTCTAACAAGTTAATTTATAGGAACACCGGCAAAGTAATCCCCATTTCTTGAACAACTTGAAGTGTGATAAATCCGGAGTGTTTATCCACCGCGATAGGGCAGTCGATCCTGTAAGGGTTGGGGGGGACAGGAACCCCCCTGTTAAATGGTCTTATTTAATCTTTTCAAGGATGGTTAAACTTAAATGAATAAATTTTTTGAAAAGATCTGGTGACGGATGGTTGACGCTTGATAACAACTTTTATTTAGTAATATAACCGCTCCGACTTATATGCTGAATTCGGGGATATTTAAAAGCCCGGCCCTTTTTAAAATTGGCCCGGCCCGACCCGGTCCATTTAATTTTAAAATAAAAAAAACCGGCCCGACCCCGACCCGTAAAAATAAAAATTTATTTATCCCCGACCCAACCCGAAGTGGGCTCTGGCCGGGCATAAAAAGCCCGATTCAATCAGGGGCCCGACTCGTCTCTACTTTCCCTCTCGCATTTTTCAAGGCCGTTCGCGCCGAGGTTTCACGTATGCCCAGAAGTAACAATAAGTGTGACACTCAACGTTTTACGCCCATTCTACGCACATCGTACGACAGGAAGAAGGTAAGTAAGATTTGATCAAAATTCACAAGTTTTGTTATTTCTAGGCCCATTCCAGCTTAGGTTGCAGTTGCGTTGAAAAGAGTAAATTTTAATTGAGTTAATTAGCCATTTCGCGTCATACCTGAATTCATTACGCGCTGAAGCTATATTCGCATTCCATTGAAAGCCTGCATGAAATAAGAATAACGTATGACCAGGCGCGTAATAAATAAGTGCGACCCTAAATATTTGTTATGCCCAGAAGTTAAGAAAAAGTGTGCCACTAAATATTTTTATGACCAACCGCCGTACACACGGAAATACTAACGGATTTCGGTTAGGTATATGAACGGGCCACTTCAACGTGTTAAATTGAAAGTTGTTTGAAGTATTGTACAATATAAAAAAATTAAACGTGCAAAGTTCAGAAAATATGTACAAAAAGAACGTACGCCCCACAACCAAATCATCAGTGCATTTGGATCATCCGAGGGGTCGGACATTTACCAAAATCCCGTACACTTTGTCTAAAATCGCAAAATCTTTTAACTCTCTCTATGGTAAATTAACATTGAAATCCCAAAATCACTTCAAAAAGTAATGATAAAATCGCCAAAATCCCGTACAAAATAATGGCAAGTGTCCGACCCCTCGGGATCATCCTCAAGCCAGAATTTTCCAGAAATGTATGGTATAATTTTCTGTTCACAAAACATTTGAAATTTATTCTAACAAGTTAATTTATAGGAACACCGGCAAAGTAATCCCCATTTCTTGAACAACTTGAAGTGTGATAAATCCGGAGTGTTTATCCACCGCGATAGGGCAGTCGATCCTGTAAGGGTTGGGGGGGACAGGAACCCCCCTGTTAAATGGTCTTATTTAATCTTTTCAAGGATGGTTAAACTTAAATGAATAAATTTTTTGAAAAGATCTGGTGACGGATGGTTGACGCTTGATAACAACTTTTATTTAGTAATATAACCGCTCCGACTTATATGCTGAATTCGGGGATATTTAAAAGCCCGGCCCTTTTTAAAATTGGCCCGGCCCGACCCGGTCCATTTAATTTTAAAATAAAAAAAACCGGCCCGACCCCGACCCGTAAAAATAAAAATTTATTTATCCCCGACCCAACCCGAAGTGGGCTCTGGCCGGGCATAAAAAGCCCGATTCAATCAGGGGCCCGACTCGTCTCTACTTTCCCTCTCGCATTTTTCAAGGCCGTTCGCGCCGAGGTTTCACGTATGCCCAGAAGTAACAATAAGTGTGACACTCAACGTTTTACGCCCATTCTACGCACATCGTACGACAGGAAGAAGGTAAGTAAGATTTGATCAAAATTCACAAGTTTTGTTATTTCTAGGCCCATTCCAGCTTAGGTTGCAGTTGCGTTGAAAAGAGTAAATTTTAATTGAGTTAATTAGCCATTTCGCGTCATACCTGAATTCATTACGCGCTGAAGCTATATTCGCATTCCATTGAAAGCCTGCATGAAATAAGAATAACGTATGACCAGGCGCGTAATAAATAAGTGCGACCCTAAATATTTGTTATGCCCAGAAGTTAAGAAAAAGTGTGCCACTAAATATTTTTATGACCAACCGCCGTACACACGGAAATACTAACGGATTTCGGTTAGGTATATGAACGGGCCACTTCAACGTGTTAAATTGAAAGTTGTTTGAAGTATTGTACAATATAAAAAAATTAAACGTGCAAAGTTCAGAAAATATGTACAAAAAGAACGTACGCCCCACAACCAAATCATCAGTGCATTTGGATCATCCGAGGGGTCGGACATTTACCAAAATCCCGTACACTTTGTCTAAAATCGCAAAATCTTTTAACTCTCTCTATGGTAAATTAACATTGAAATCCCAAAATCACTTCAAAAAGTAATGATAAAATCGCCAAAATCCCGTACAAAATAATGGCAAGTGTCCGACCCCTCGGGATCATCCTCAAGCCAGAATTTTCCAGAAATGTATGGTATAATTTTCTGTTCACAAAACATTTGAAATTTATTCTAACAAGTTAATTTATAGGAACACCGGCAAAGTAATCCCCATTTCTTGAACAACTTGAAGTGTGATAAATCCGGAGTGTTTATCCACCGCGATAGGGCAGTCGATCCTGTAAGGGTTGGGGGGGACAGGAACCCCCCTGTTAAATGGTCTTATTTAATCTTTTCAAGGATGGTTAAACTTAAATGAATAAATTTTTTGAAAAGATCTGGTGACGGATGGTTGACGCTTGATAACAACTTTTATTTAGTAATATAACCGCTCCGACTTATATGCTGAATTCGGGGATATTTAAAAGCCCGGCCCTTTTTAAAATTGGCCCGGCCCGACCCGGTCCATTTAATTTTAAAATAAAAAAAACCGGCCCGACCCCGACCCGTAAAAATAAAAATTTATTTATCCCCGACCCAACCCGAAGTGGGCTCTGGCCGGGCATAAAAAGCCCGATTCAATCAGGGGCCCGACTCGTCTCTACTTTCCCTCTCGCATTTTTCAAGGCCGTTCGCGCCGAGGTTTCACGTATGCCCAGAAGTAACAATAAGTGTGACACTCAACGTTTTACGCCCATTCTACGCACATCGTACGACAGGAAGAAGGTAAGTAAGATTTGATCAAAATTCACAAGTTTTGTTATTTCTAGGCCCATTCCAGCTTAGGTTGCAGTTGCGTTGAAAAGAGTAAATTTTAATTGAGTTAATTAGCCATTTCGCGTCATACCTGAATTCATTACGCGCTGAAGCTATATTCGCATTCCATTGAAAGCCTGCATGAAATAAGAATAACGTATGACCAGGCGCGTAATAAATAAGTGCGACCCTAAATATTTGTTATGCCCAGAAGTTAAGAAAAAGTGTGCCACTAAATATTTTTATGACCAACCGCCGTACACACGATTGCTCGCGGTACGTTAGTGATACAAAGGCAATTGATATCTGAATCGGAAAGCACTATTATAGCCTCGATGGAATTTTTATAATTTTTGCGATCGGGCCCCGGAAGTGGGGTATTTGCCCATTTAAGTGATTTTAGCCGATTTTCATATTAAAATCAACGTACTTTTTAAAATTAAGAGTGAATTGTTTGAATATTATATTTTTAGTTGGTACTGATCATTTCTGAACTACGATTTCAGTTGCATTAAGAATTTTTTATTTTAAGTGAGATTTTTGGCCAATTCGCGGGTACCCTACAACCCGCGTACGCACTATTGTTATATTTGAATTTCGTGCCAATTGATACATACGTAGAGCTCGTCGTTTGAATACGAAATATCCGTTTTATTTGTTTTTATCCATAGCCGAAAATTATCCGAAAAAAATTTATATTAATTCGTTTTATAATATTCATAAATAATTAATAACCCAAATTTTTATGAATAGGCCTAATTTAAATTTTTGCGGTTAATTTATTTGTTCCGCCGAGCTCTATAAAGGCCCCATCTAACTCGTTCGCGTTTCGCTACTTTATTTCCAAAAACTGGTAACTCGAAAAATTCGATTTGTTCAAAAATTAATTTAAATTAACGTGTTCACGTTTCGCTACCTTATTTTCAAAACCCAGTAACTCGAAAAATTCGATTTGTCTAAAAATTAATGAAATTATGTTGTTCACGTTTCGCTACCTTATTTCCAAAACCAGGTAACTCGAAAAATTCTATTTGTGTAAAAATTAATTTAAATTAACGTGTTCACGTTTCGCTACCTTATTTCCAAAACCAGGTAACTCGAAATATTCGATTTGTGTAAAATTTAATTTAAATTATGGTGTTCACGTTTCGCTACCTTACATGTATTTCCAAAACCAGGTAACTCGAAAAATTCGATTTGTCTAAAAATTAATTAAATTATGGTGTTCACGTTTCGCGACCTTATTTCCAAAACCAGGTAACTCGAAAAATTCTATTTGTGTAAAAATTAATTTAAATTAACGTGTTCACGTTTCGCTACCTTATTTCCAAAACCAGGTAACTCGAAATATTCGATTTGTGTAAAATTTAATTTAAATTATGGTGTTCACGTTTCGCTACCTTACATGTATTTCCAAAACCAGGTAACTCGAAAAATTCGATTTGTCTAAAAATTAATTAAATTATGGTGTTCACGTTTCGCTACCTTATTTCCAAAACCAGGTTACTTGAAAAATACATCTTCGATAAAATTCCTCTTGGGTTTAAAAGTTAAAGTACAAAATGATTGGAAATTTGTTCAAATATAAATTTAATATTTGAAATATAATTAATACATCGGCAGGATTGTGACACGTCCCGGACTTTTAAGTACACACAATCATTGTGTGTACTTAAAAGTATTTTCTATATTTCATTTTTGTGGCTTTTATAACGTTTTTGGTCTAAAGTTGGATTTTTGTTGTATTTAAATTTGTTTAAGACAATAACATTTGTAATAATTATTTTAATTATAATAAAAAATACTCTACCGGTTGGGATAGGACTGGGATTACGTTTTAAGAAGAACGCTCTGAATATGGCGAAATATCGTTGAGTTCCATGTGCAGTAGTTAATACGCCCAAGGGCAAACTCTTCCGCTTGCCAACTTGTTACAACTATTTTTCAAATTTTGGTTTGTATTCAGCCTACTTTTTCAATAACTTCTGAAATTTGGATAGCATTGTTAATTAATTTATTGATAAATGTGATAGAAGGAAGAAAAAAAACATTTTGTACTAAAAATAAAATTTTCTAAAACATTTTCTATTAAAACTGTGCAAGTTAATATAACTTTTTTAAATGATATGGTTTCATATTGATTTCAAATTTGTAAGATAAAATGATAAAAAAGTTTGGTTTTAATTAACGTTGGGTAAAGTTTGATTTGAAAGTCGCGCATTTTGGAAAGATTTCACCAAAAAATCGGTTGATTGGGATGGAGCTCGAAAATATCTTTTAAGAAGGTAGCGAAAATGCAATGGAAAATTTTTAAGCGGAATAAATAATAGCCCATTAGTTTGAGATAGTGGTTTGAACGATGTGCTGTATAAATCTTAGCTTTTTAAGTCGCGGAACATTAAAATAAAGAAGTTCCATCTATTTAGAAACCACAGAAAGTCTGCAGTGAAAATATTTATATTTACCAGCTTATTGAAGTCCCGAGAGATTCAGCTTTGGGTTTGTGTGAAACGATACTGCAAGATACGGTATATAGAACAGGGAAACTGCACTAGTTTAATGAACTGCTTCGCGACTATATAGACACTGGGCAACTAGCCACGTTCGTTGAAGAATTGGATTAACCTGAGTGAATTATCTGTTTTTTGCTTTTTCATTTTAAGCTTTATCGCTTAATCGTGGAGGTAAATGTTGGTGACTCTTCAGCCGATTGAAGTTTAGTTTGAACCGGTACCCTTAACTGAAAATGTGGCAGAAGGAGGAAGGCTGTGTTTAATTACTGTATAGCTGTATTCCTAATTTCGTATACAGGTCAGCGGCTTGGCCGCAACAAATAATGTTCAACCCCTTTAATGCTTAGGCGGTGCACGGGGTATATGAATACTATAGTTTGATGTATAGCTGTGCTGTCATGTAGTCCACTCCATTTTGGTTTTGTGGAAACATAATTTTTACCGTGACTACTGGTTTGACTAAAGTGAAATGTAATCTCTGTTCCAGGGAAATATTACAGCTTTAAAAATTAGGATTAAAAGTTATTTTACGATTTACACTTAGAGGACTTCATATTCTAGTCTCAGTTTATGTTTTAATAAGTAATGTTAGTAAATTAAAAATTATTGAGAGTAGAAAAAGTTAAAAGAGCCAGCTATAGACTTGTTAATCGAATTCTGTATTATTGAACTATAAATTGAATTATTTTTAAAACTAAATCGATGGAAATATATTAGGACCTGTGATTATTCTTAATATTAAACCGATGAAATAGCGAATAAAACCAGAGTTGGCTAGTTTAAACCACACTAATTTAAACCATGCTTTACATAGTGGTTTACACCCACCCTTTTTAAATTGTTTTTTTTATTAACTAAAATTATTCCAAAACGTTTGTACATTTTCTTACTGAAATGATTAAATTTCTAAAACATTAACAAGGTGACAGCATGTCCTTTATTTTCAATACCTTCCTATAAATTCCTTAGGTTTTCTCATGTAGTGTATAACCCGAAAACATTCCATCGTTGTGTACCCTTCATTCTATATTTAACTTTATTTTATCTACTGTTTTTCGATAAAAATCCTTATTTTTGCTTGTTTTTTTCTATAATTTCCTTTAATTTGCTTGAAATTTCCTCTTCCCTATTGTTTCTATAAATTTTCGAGGCATTTTCCTGGCCAACCTACATTTATACAAAATCAAAAATTAATCTAAAACTAAAACAGTAAGCCCTTTAAGTACAATGAAAACAAAGCAAAATATTTCCAAAAGACTGCGCATGGTTTAACCTAAGCATATTGGTTATTACTCATTTTAATTTTTAGTTGATTGGTAATATTTATGCACGGTTAAACAAAAACAAAAACCGATTAAAAGAAAAAATAAGCAGTGGTTAAAAAAACCCTAACCAAACAAACCTGGTTTAAACTAAAATAACCGGGTTTTTTTGGTTTACATTAAAAAACTGCGTTTTTTCCCAACCCTGAATAAAACTACTTATTATTTGTAATTTTTTCACAGATATATTTTTTTACATAAGTGATGCAGCGGTCGGTAAAATTAGAAGGTCCACTTAAACAATCGTTACATTGGAACAGGTATGTTGACTTTGATAATATCACTCTTATTTTCAATTTGGGTGTTGCGAGTAACATTTATCTGAATATCAAGAAATGCAACTTCATGGTGATTTCTCGGAGGCGGTCCCATGATGAGGTGACCTATCAGATAAAAAATGTTCGTCTAAACCGCGTTTACAATATGAAAGTTCTCGGTGTAGTCATTTCCAAAGATCTAAAATGGGTGTCCTACAACACTTACACATATTTTTTCTTATTCTTTGAGCCACTAGTTCTACTTTCTGGAGAAGAAACTATAATATATCGTCCAAATTTAGGGGGTAATATTCCAAGGAGCAAATGACTCAAAACTCTTCATTTTTGACAGCTTTCTGTTTGTCGCGATATTTGACTTTTGATCTAGGAGATCATTTAGTTCGTTGATTTCTTAATTTTGGTTTTTTATTTGACTGTTTCAAAATTCTAAGATAGATTTATTTAAATTGGTTTTCAGATCTTATTAGTTTAATTGGAGGGAAGCTTCCTTGCTGTTGACTTTACTGATCTTTAAATGTAACTTGATTTCTGGATGGTCACTAAAACGGATTTAAGAAATATCTTCTTTGTAAGGTAGATACAAAGTTAACAAACCCGATACGAGTCTTTACGAAGGCCAATTTTTGGCTTTCCAACTACAAATTATCACGCAATATAAAGTCAATGTGAACCATCTTAAGTACGCAGATTTTAAGGACATCTTGAATACTTTTTATAGAAAAAATTAGATAAAGATGCGATAACTCAGCGTCCCAGAGATCAAATTACATGATGTTGTTTCTTTCAAAGACAGTTTGTCGAATCTCTAAAAAATGTACAGTGAAGAAGTAGAAGGCAACTCCTTCTCAACCCGGAGATGTACCCGCCGAGATAACTGTACTGACACCAATGAGCCAAGGATGATAGCCCCCGTGCAACCAATTCCAAGCCAATTGAATTACCCGACTTCCGCTACTTTCAAGATATTAAAATATCTTGTTGGTTCAAAGTGCAATAGTTAATGTTTATCGAGACTTTAATGTACGACGTACACTCTTTAAAAATAGGTTTATTTTCAAACCTTTAAGGGTTTTTTTCTAGTCTCATATTTAACACCTTAACAGGTTTATAAAGGATGTAAGTTATTCTAAACCTTAAATAGCAGTTTTCCTGTTAGGGTGTTTATTTAAACTGATTGCGGTGCTTTTGTTCTCCGTT
The DNA here is from genome assembly GCF_980474605.1 of Leiobunum rupestre. Taxonomy (NCBI): domain Eukaryota; kingdom Metazoa; phylum Arthropoda; class Arachnida; order Opiliones; family Sclerosomatidae; genus Leiobunum; species Leiobunum rupestre. The sequence continues at coordinate 18,117,743 of NC_143388.1, forward strand.
TTGGTTCCTTTAATATACCGTTTGTGGGATAAAACTTCAGGGTTCTAAACTACTTCCTTTAAGGTACAAGACTACTCCTTTAAGGGCACTTAACGATTCCCTTCAGGGCTTTTCACTACTCCCTGTTAAACTACTCCTTTTAGGGTACTAAACTACTGCCTTAAGGGAGCTACACCCTACTGGGTGTTTAATCTCTCTATTTACAATGTAATATAACACCATTTAAACACCTTTTCAAGTTTAAAATTTAGGACAAGAAAAACTTTAAAGAGTGTTTTTTTAAATTGATTTTAGACTTTTAATATACCATAAAAAACCATTTGTTTTAAGAGTGTGGAAAATGCGTGACGCTCTTGCTTGGTTCATTCATTAAAATCCTTTTTCAATGAGATGGGACAATTGACAACAATCTTATTTGCTCCTTGCCGATTGATAGCAATATCGGAACCATTTAGCTAATAGAACATTTATGATCACTTGTTTGAAGGCAATCGTCGCTAACTACTAAAATTAAATTCAAAATGAGAAAAAACAAGTTGGCAAGCCAAAATATACCTCTCCTCGGAAGAGTTTTTAATTTTCAGTAAAGCGTCGTTCAAGAGGGCTCGAGTTCAAATCCCGACCGATTAAAAAATTATATTACACCCAGTGACAAAAAGAGGGCGCTTTTGGAAAAACCTTTTCCCTGATTCTAAGAAACTGCGTACGCAGTGATTACCTTTTGCCCCGAAAATGCGAACGCGTTCGCCGTCCTGACAGACAGACCCACAGACAGACAGACACGGTGGTTGTATAACCCCTCCTATGGTACAAAGTCCCCTCGGAGAGGTAAAAACAGGTTTTAAATTCAAATTATTTGCGTTGTCAAACTTAAAGTGTCACGAAATAGCAGTGATAAAAAGAAAACCATATTGATTGTGATGAGTACTTAAGTTCATAATTTAATTGACTTTGTAATTTTTAAGTAAGATTACATTTTCAAACGTTTCCTGGCCCTTAAATTTTTTTCAATTTACAGTTCCCATTTTTTGGACAGAGAGCGAATAAAGGACCCCGCACACCGTCTATGGCAAAATGGCTTTCGACCAATTTTTATGAAATTTGGATATGTTGTCCTCCTGATCATACTGAACAAAAGTGTCAATAGGCCCAAAGTCCCCAAATCAATATCCTGGCTGCTACTGACCCTCAAAGATCGAAATAACCATAGTAATTCTCTATTGTTTTTCTAATTAACTTTTTGACAGAAGTGTATGATTTGAAGTATGTAAGCTCATAGAGTAACAACGATATTGATGTTATTGAACTCTGCTTGCTAGCCAGATTCATTAGCTGCACGTCACCTCTTATCTACTAGAAATCAGGTATAAGTTGCCATTCGCATTGTTCTCATGCCGCAGTAACCCAAATACCAAAGGGCGCTGACCCGTGCGCGCAAGCTCCAAGTGTTCTAGCGCCTGACTTGCAAGTACAATAATATCCCAATATTGGACCCTCGTCATCAGCGGCTCCTTCGTCCCCTCCATCGTCGTTTACTCGATAGGCAATCCACAGCTGATACCTCGTTGCATTCCTAAATCTAGAAAGTATCCTAATCCTTAAAAATCCTGGTTCGCCTACCATTTCGTCTAATTCAAAAACCTCGGCGTTTTCCCGCTGCAACTTATCTAGTTTTATTTGATAAACTCCGATGGTTAGATCGCTTAAATATTGAAATGACAAACGCGGAAATCCCGGCTCGTGATTAGGTCTTAATGGCGCCCATTGTGCATTTCGACTTTGAAGTTGCTCTGCTTCAACTCGGCTTGAACAATATTAACCATGTCGGCCTTTTCAATAATAAATCGCGCTCTCTCAACGGTCACGTCCTGCATTTCTATGAGTGGGTGGTATTTATTAATTATTGCAGCAGCAATACGATAGAAATCGCCTATATTTAGCGCGTGCGCCATGGGTATTGTACCGGAAAATCAATATCAATCAGGCGACTGGCAAGGGATTCCACGAACGGTCGGGCCAGTTGCATCTCGACTGTAGAACCCTACCCGCATGAAACACGCGAATGGCAACTCTATCCGAATGAAGAACGCGAATGGCAACCCTTCCCGCATGAAACACGCGAATGGCAACTTATACCTGATTTCTAGTAGAGAAGAGGTGGCGGGCAGCTAATGAATCTGGCTAGCAAGCAGAGTACAATAACATAAATATCGTTGTTACTATATGAGCTTACATACTCCAAATCATACACTTCTGACAAAAAGTTTTAAATACAAAGCTCAGGGAAGCATAGCATAGGTGGAATTCCAACGTGTTTTTCCGTCGAGAACCCATTTTAAATCATTGACGCCAAAAGAAACGTTTAGCTGTGATAAATTTTCTGCACTGATTCTGGATAACATCCGAAAATTTTAGTTCGTTCAGATTCAGAATCTAACTTAAGCTTTAATGTATTTATTTCCATTGAGCAAAATTAGGCCGGTTTTCCAATTAATGGAAAGGCACCGACGGTCAAAATATTACAAATAAATTGACAAGGGTAAAGGTAGACCCGAGGGGCTAACCACTTCTCGATATTATGCACATCGAGTACAGAGAGAATAACCATTAGTAGGACAAAGTACGCGTACTCTTTTTAGTGCAGTCAAAGCTACAGGCTCGTACACCGCCCCTTGGATAAACCGCTTTTAAAATGAAATAGCGCGGTACCTCGGCAAATATGCCTTCGAGGCGAAAAAGAAACAAACAATAAAATAAAATAAAGCTAAATTTGAAAGAAGTGCGTGCGAGAACCTAATAAAACTGCAGATTTATTTTTAAATCCCTTCAAGATTACCTTTGCCAATATGACAGTCCGTACCCATCGACTGCATACTCTTGGTAATCTTCCACGATATCAAAGTCAGGCTGTGATTTCAGGTGTTTGAGTAGATCCTGGACTGCTAAATTTAGGACGTGTGCAAAGCATCGAATGCGAGTTTGTGAGCTGTATCTAATACCCAAGTCTTTATTAATTTATTCCAGCTCACCGCGCTGTACGTTTCATTATTCGAAGCATTGTCCATAGTAATGGCAAGCACCTATGTGATTCAAAAAACGATATAAAAATGAGGGAAGCAACGTTTAAAGATTTAGTAAAACGTTATGAACTATTATTTTTCAAAAAAAAATCGTACTTCTGTATTATAGATAAGAACAAGTCACAAATATGTTTTCCCATATGTCGAAGAGGGAAATGTATCAACCCCATTAAATTGTGGCACATAACATAATTTGCGTCGATCCAGTGACCAGTGACTGTGACAAAAGGTATTCTATTTGTTGACGTCCAACCATCGAGAGTAAACGACATTTGACCTTCTACAGCCTAAGAAAATGCCATCAGATTTTACTAGCTGTATTGTATTTGTTCAGAATTATTTGATCTCGCTTACTCCGAGAGTTAAATAATAAACTATAATGACAAGAGGAAGAATTTATATAATTATGGCTATTTAAAGAGTATAATCCCGGCAGGGAAGGTGAAACTTCTAAAAAATCCTTTGCGGTGGCAACAAAATTAAGATAAGTGACGTAACATTTCCGTGAACCCTACCCTTCCCCCTGAAACATTTATTCACGAAATTTGTGAACGGACCCTTACCAATGAAGCCAGCGATATCAAAAGCCCAAAGTAATTGAGCATAAAGTGTAGCGATAAGCTGTACAACTTACCTTACACGTATCTAAAACTAGTTGCAGATTCAAGGTAATGATTCAACAATGCTAGTATTTTTGGAACTCATAGAACTCAGCAAACGCTTTAAATCTTGGATGTTCAATTGCAGTAAATGGCTGATTGGTTTCAACGACCCAGCGCCTTAAACACTCATTCGCTTGATTGATAGCTACTTCGCTTGGCTACACGGGTCAAAAACTAGTTAACAGTTAACTATTTTTAATCATTCTAAAACTTACCTTTCCAGTAAATAGAACGCCTACCACCGAAGTTTTTTTTTTCCCAAATGACAGTTTAGGTGGCTAGTTCTTTGCAACTTAGCAGGATCCTGAATTTTATACTTCTTACAACTTGTTCAAAAATTTTCAATTCCTAAAAACGTATGTGACAACTTTATTTGGCACTATGTAAACCACTACTCCACTCTAAATTAGTCCGTGAGAAAATTGTTAACAAGATATCACGGACTTTACCTTACACACAATCCCGCTGATGTGTTAAAAAACAGTCCGACATAATACATTCACCAGCTACAAAAATTAGCCCCAAAAAGTGCCAAACATAGCAAATCACAGACCGATATAAATTATTCGCCCTGTGCATATATTTGCGGTTGAAAGTACTCTTCATATAATACAGTTCCACATAAAATATTCACCCTATATCAAATTCACCCCAGAACGTCCCTAACAGTTTATAATCACCATCCTGATATAACACATTCACACCGTGCAAAAAAATCGTATAAGATCAGACTGCTCAATTGCATTACAGTTGGACATAAGACATTCACCCTTTATAAAAATTCGCACCAGAAAAGTCTCGAACATACATGTAGTAAATAATCACAGCTCGATATAAAACATTCACCCTGTACAAAAAATCGTATACAATCAGACTTTTCAATTGCAAGAAAGAGTTCATTACAACGCCCTTCTTAAATCACCCTGTTTAGGCAATATAACAATATATAAGAACTAGTCCGCCAAGGCCGTAATATTAGTTCCACATTGATGAGGTGAAATTAATTTTTCCCTAAGCCTTGGCGCGTGTCAAAAGGGTTAAGCATAGCGTCAGATGTAAGCTTCTTTATCTGTATTCTAAGTTTGAGCTCCGTATCTCAAATCCCATAGAAACTACGAAGAAAATTCGTATACACTCACTAACCTTTGGCGCTGGTTAAAAGAGTTAAACATAGGGTTAGACTTCAGCTTCTTAACTGTATTAAAAGTTTGAGCCCCGTATCTCAAATCCAATCCAAACTAGTAGTAGTGTAGTGTATGTTTAAACAACAAGGGGAGCAAAGGGGAGCCAGGGGGAGTTAAAAGTTCGCATACCTATCCTAGGGTTATTATTTAATTTTTCAAGGGGAGTCATAAGTTTGCGAACCTATCCGAATGTGATTTATGTTCATCGATACGTAGAAGACACGGAACTAAACCCTATGTTCCTGTCTTAAGCTTATTTATTGTATTATTTGTTTATCGGTACTTAGAGGAGAGATAACTAAACTAGAGAACTATTCTTTCCGGCTATATCGATACTAATAGGACAGATAAATAAACTTTTAGGCTAATCGGTACTTAGAGGACAGACAAATAAACTTTTAGGCTAATCGGTACTTAGATTAGATTATATTGCCTAAACAGGGTGATTTAAGAAGGGCGTTGTATATTGCCTAAACAGGGTGATTTAAGAAGGGCGTTGTAATGAACTCTTTCTTGCAATTGAAAAGTCTGATTGGATACGATTTTTTGTACAGGGTGAATGTTTTATATCGAGCTGTGATTATTTACTACATGTATGTTCGAGACTTTTCTGGTGCGAATTTTTATAAAGGGTGAATGTCTTATGTCCAACTGTAATGCAATTGAGCAGTCTGATCTTATACGATTTTTTTGCACGGTGTGAATGTGTTATATCAGGATGGTGATTATAAACTGTTAGGGACGTTCTGGGGTGAATTTGATACAGGATGAATATTTTATGTGGAACTGTATTATATGAAGAGTACTTTCAACCGCAAATATATGCACAGGGCGAATAATTTATATCGGTCTGTGATTTGCTATGTTTGGCACTTTTTGGGTTTAATTTTTGTAGCTGGTGAATGTATTATGTCGGACTGTTTTTTAACACATCAGCGGGATTGTGTGTAAGGTAAAGTCCGTGATATCTTGTTAACAATTTTCTCACGGACTAATTTAGAGTGGAGTAGTGGTTTACATAGTGCCAAATAAAGTTGTCACATACGTTTTTAGGAATTGAAAATTTTTGAACAAGTTGTAAGAAGTATAAAATTCAGGATCCTGCTAAGTTGCAAAGAACTAGCCACCTAAACTGTCATTTGGGAAAAAACACACTTCGGTGGTAGGCGTTCTATTTACTGGAAAGGTAAGATTTAGAATGATTAAAAATAGTTAACTGTTAACTAGTTTTTGACCCGTGTAGCCAAGCGAAGTAGCTATCAATCAAGCGAATGAGTGTTTAAGGCGCTGGGTCGTTGAAACCAATCAGCCATTTACTGCAATTGAACATCCAAGATTTAAAGCGTTTGCTGAGTTCTATGAGTTCCAAAAATACTAGCATTGTTGAATCATTACCTTGAATCTGCAACTAGTTTTAGATACGTGTAAGGTAAGTTGTACAGCTTATCGCTACACTTTATGCTCAATTACTTTGGGCTTTTGATATCGCTGGCTTCATTGGTAAGGGTCCGTTCACAAATTTCGTTACGCAGTAGGGGAGGGGTTGATTCAAGCGTGAATAAATGTTTCAGGGGGAAGGGTAGGGTTCACGGAAATGTTACGTCACTTATCTTAATTTTGTTGCCACCGCAAAGGATTTTTTTAGAAGCTTCACCTTCCCTGCCGGGATTATACTCTTTAAATAGCCATAATTATATAAATTCTTCCTCTTGTCATTATAGTTTATTATTTAACTCTCGGAGTAAGCGAGATCAAATAATTCTGAACAAATACAATACAGCTAGTAAAATCTGATGGCATTTTCTTAGGCTGTAGAAGGTCAAATGTCGTTTACTCTCGATGGTTGGACGTCAACAAATAGAATACCTTTTGTCACAGTCACTGGTCACTGGATCGACGCAAATTATGTTATGTGCCACAATTTAATGGGGTTGATACATTTCCCTCTTCGACATATGGGAAAACATATTTGTGACTTGTTCTTATCTATAATACAGAAGTACGATTTTTTTTTGAAAAATAATAGTTCATAACGTTTTACTAAATCTTTAAACGTTGCTTCCCTCATTTTTATATCGTTTTTTGAATCACATAGGTGCTTGCCATTACTATGGACAATGCTTCGAATAATGAAACGTACAGCGCGGTGAGCTGGAATAAATTAATAAAGACTTGGGTATTAGATACAGCTCACAAACTCGCATTCGATGCTTTGCACACGTCCTAAATTTAGCAGTCCAGGATCTACTCAAACACCTGAAATCACAGCCTGACTTTGATATCGTGGAAGATTATCAAGAGTATGCAGTCGATGGGTACGGACTGTCATATTGGCAAAGGTAATCTTGAAGGGATTTAAAAATAAATCTGCAGTTTTATTAGGTTCTCGCACGCACTTCTTTCAAATTTAGCTTTATTTTATTTTATTGTTTGTTTCTTTTTCGCCTCGAAGGCATATTTGCCGAGGTACCGCGCTATTTCATTTTAAAAGCGGTTTATCCAAGGGGCGGTGTACGAGCCTGTAGCTTTGACTGCACTAAAAAGAGTACGCGTACTTTGTCCTACTAATGGTTATTCTCTCTGTACTCGATGTGCATAATATCGAGAAGTGGTTAGCCCCTCGGGTCTACCTTTACCCTTGTCAATTTATTTGTAATATTTTGACCGTCGGTGCCTTTCCATTAATTGGAAAACCGGCCTAATTTTGCTCAATGGAAATAAATACATTAAAGCTTAAGTTAGATTCTGAATCTGAACGAACTAAAATTTTCGGATGTTATCCAGAATCAGTGCAGAAAATTTATCACAGCTAAACGTTTCTTTTGGCGTCAATGATTTAAAATGGGTTCTCGACGGAAAAACACGTTGGAATTCCACCTATGCTATGCTTCCCTGAGCTTTGTATTTAAAACAGGCCTTTAATTGACTGACAAGGGCGTATTGAAGGGGAGGATTGTAGGGTTTCATCCCCCCGCCCCCGGAACTGTAGGTAACGAAAGAGTGGGAGTGGGAGAGGGTTAACACAAATGAGATGTCAAACCATTACAATGTTCGAACATATAAACCCTCCCGAAATGAAATCCTGGTTACGCTCTTGATTAGTGATATTAGTACGGGTAAAAGAGGCCCAAAAAGAGGTCTCCAGCGGCAAAATTCGTCCCATCTTGCAATGTGGCCTAAAAATTCTATTTTGATGTCTTCTTTGAGGATCCGATGAGTCCGCAGCGATGCGGGGTGGACAACACAGTTTTTGGGGGGGCAAGGGGGGCAGTTGCCCCCTAAATTTGCTTTCACCGAATTGAGCCGTGTTTGGTGTTGTTCCCGATGGTAAATTTCACCCTGAGTCGAATGCGACCAACCACATGCCCGTAAAATGAACCGTTTCCGATTTATGGCTGAATTTGTACTGACTCGCGTGGTTTTTTTCTCTAATATGAGCAAAAATTCCCAAATGTTAAATTTAGCAATCCGGTCAAGTTGGGTATCGTTTCCGTAGTATGTTTTAACGTTGAGTCGAATGAGAGACGCCGCGGATCGCTGGGACTAATAGTGTCCGAGGTATGACCAAAAGTACACTAAACAAAGGTTTTTTTTCGGAATTTCACTAAATGTTGAAAAGGTATATCAACCATTTGGCCAGGACCAACCGTACGTATTATTTTGTGCCGAATAGAATGAGACCAACCGCAATTCCGTAGGATGAATAGTTTCCGAGCTATAACGAAACATGTGCGAACCAGAAATTGTGTTTTTTTTTTCAAAAAGTTCGAAAATATTCATTTAAACCACCACCCGTGTCTACAAAGTTATCCCCGGACGACCACAATGTATTCATCTTACATACTACTAAGTGCTGAATCGAATGAGACCAACCGGAGCGCCGTGGAATGAATAGATAAAGAGTGATGACGGAATTTACATTAGATATTTGACATTTAATCCTCAAACAGGTTCGGAAAATGTTTTTTTCTTTTTTTTAATTTATTAATAATTTATTTTTAAACATCATTGTATTCGATTTATGTTTACTACATATTCTTTAGTCGCGCCATCTTCGCTTTAAACGTTTCTACTTGAATTTTTTATTGCCCCAAAAAATTCCATAGTAATTTCAGATATATTATTTATTATTATTCATTCATTCTATTTAGTTGTATTGTCTGATGCAAATTTTAACTAAGTAAAAATGTGTTCGATTGTACCTGTTTTTAAACATATTTTCATCATTTCTTGTAGCAAACACACAACAATGATGTTAAAAATTAACTTAAAAAAAGAAAAAACACATTTTCAGAACCTGTTTGAGGATTAAATGTCAATTATCTGATGTAAATTCCGTCATCACTCGTTATCTATTCATTCCACGGCGGTGCGGTTGGTCTCATTCGATTCAGCACTTAGTAGTATGTAAGATGAATACATTGTGGTCGTCCGGGGAGAAATTTGTAAACACGCTACTGACCCTCAAAGATCGAAATAACCATAGTAATTCTCTATTGTTTTTCTAATTAACTTTTTGTCAGAAGTGTATGATTTGAAGTATGTAAGCTCATATAGTAACAACGATATTTATGTTATTGTACTCTGCTTGCTAGCCAGATTCATTAGCTGCCCGCCACCTCTTCTCTACTAGAAATCAGGTATAAGTTGCCATTCGCGTGTTTCATGCGGGAAGGGTTGCCATTCGCGTGTTTCATGCGGGAAGGGTTGCCATTCACGTGTTTCATGCGGGAAGGGTTGCCATTCGCGTTCTTCATTCGGATAGAGTTGCCATTCGCGTGTTTCATGCGGGTAGGGTTCTACAGTCGAGATGCGACTGGCCCGACCGTTCGTGGAATCCCTTGCCAGTCGCCTGATTGATATTGATTTTCCGGTACAATACCCATGGCGCACGCGCTAAATATAGGCGATTTCTATCGTATTGCTGCTGCAATAATTAATAAATACCACCCACTCATAGAAATGCAGGACGTGACCGTTGAGAGAGCGCGATTTATTATTGAAAAGGCCGACATGGTTAATATTGTTCAAGCCGAGTTGAAGCAGAGCAACTTCAAAGTCGAAATGCACAATGGGCGCCATTAAGACCTAATCACGAGCCGGGATTTCCGCGTTTGTCATTCAATATTTAAGCGATCTAACCATCGGAGTTTATCAAATAAAACTAGATAAGTTGCAGCGGGAAAACGCCGAGGTTTTTGAATTAGACGAAATGGTAGGCGAACCAGGATTTTTAAGGATTAGGATACTTTCTAGATTTAGGAATGCAACGAGGTATCAGCTGTGGATTGCCTATCGAGTAAACGACGATGGAGGGGACGAAGGAGCCGCTGATGACGAGGGTCCAATATTGGAATATTATTGTACTTGCAAGTCAGGCGCTAGAACACTTGGAGCTTGCGCGCACGGGTCAGCGCCCTTTGGTATTTGGGTTACTGCGGCATGAGAACAATGTCAAATACCCGTGGACCGATCTATTACGATCTACGCAAGATGCTGGTAACAGAGCCCTTCGAAATAACAATGAACCAAAAATACAAGACTAATTACTAACACGCGAATGGCAACTCTATCCGAATGAAGAACGTGAATGGCAACCCTTCCCGCATGAAACACGTGAATGGCAACTCTATCCGAATGAAGAACGCGAATGGCAACTCTATCCGAATGAAGAACGCGAATGGCAACCCTTCCCGCATGAAACACGCGAATGGCAACTCTATCCGAATGAAGAACGCGAATGGCAACTCTATCCGAATGAAGAACGTGAATGGCAACTCTATCCGAATGAAGAACGCGAATGGCAACCCTTCCCGCATGAAACACGTGAATGGCAACTCTATCCGAATGAAGAACGCGAATGGCAACCCTTCCCGCATGAAACACGCGAATGGCAACTCTATCCGAATGAAGAACGCGAATGGTAACTATATCCGAATGAAGAACGCGAATGGCAACCCTTCCCGCATGAAACACGTGAATGGCAACTCTATCCGAATGAAGAACGCGAATGGCAACCCTTCCCGCATGAAACATGCGAATGGCAACTTATACCTGATTTCTAGTAGAGAAGAGGTGACGTGCAGCTAATGAATCTGGCTAGCAAGCAGAGTTCAATAACATCAATATCGTTGTTACTCTATGAGCTTACATACTTCAAATCATACACTTCTGTCAAAAAGTTAATTAGAAAAACAATAGAGAATTACTATGGTTATTTCGATCTTTGAGGGTCAGTAGCAGCCAGGATATTGATTTGGGGACTTTGGGCCTATTGACACTTTTGTTCAGTATGATCAGGAGGACAACATATCCAAATTTCATAAAAATTGGTCGAAAGCCATTTTGCCATAGACGGTGTGCGGGGTCCTTTATTCGCTCTCTGTCCAAAAAATGGGAACTGTAAATTGAAAAAAATTTAAGGGCCAGGAAACGTTTGAAAATGTATTCTTACTTAAAAATTACAAAGTCAATTAAATTATGAACTTAAGTACTCATCACAATCAATATGGTTTTCTTTTTATCACTGCTATTTCGTGACACTTTAAGATTGACAACGCAAATAATTTGAATTTAAAACCTGTTTTTACCTCTCCGAGGGGACTTTGTACCATAGGAGGGGTTATACAACCACCGTGTCTGTCTGTCTGTGGGTCTGTCTGTCAGGACGGCGAACGCGTTCGCATTTTCGGGGCAAAAGGTAATCACTGCGTACGCAGTTTCTTAGAATCAGGGAAAAGGTTTTTCCAAAAGCGCCCTCTTTTTGTCACTGGGTGTAGTATAATTTTTTAATCGGTCGGGATTTGAACTCGAGCCCTCTTGAACGACGCTTTACTGAAAATTAAAAACTCTTCCGAGGAGAGGTATATTTTGGCTTGCCAACTTGTTTTTTCTCAATTTGAATTTAATTTTAGTAGTTAGCGACGATTGCCTTCAAACAAGTGATCATAAATGTTCTATTAGCTAAATGGTTCCGATATTGCTATCAATCGGCAAGGAGCAAATAAGATTGTTGTCAATTGTCCCATCTCATTGAAAAAGGATTTTAATGAATGAACCAAGCAAGAGCGTCACGCATTTTCCACACTCTTAAAACAAATGGTTTTTTATGGTATATTAAAAGTCTAAAATCAATTTAAAAAAACACTCTTTAAAGTTTTTCTTGTCCTAAATTTTAAACTTGAAAAGGTGTTTAAATGGTGTTATATTACATTGTAAATAGAGAGATTAAACACCCAGTAGGGTGTAGCTCCCTTAAGGCAGTAGTTTAGTACCCTAAAAGGAGTAGTTTAACAGGGAGTAGTGAAAAGCCCTGAAGGGAATCGTTAAGTGCCCTTAAAGGAGTAGTCTTGTACCTTAAAGGAAGTAGTTTAGAACCCTGAAGTTTTATCCCACAAACGGTATATTAAAGGAACCAAAACGGAGAACAAAAGCACCGCAATCAGTTTAAATAAACACCCTAACAGGAAAACTGCTATTTAAGGTTTAGAATAACTTACATCCTTTATAAACCTGTTAAGGTGTTAAATATGAGACTAGAAAAAAACCCTTAAAGGTTTGAAAATAAACCTATTTTTAAAGAGTGTACGTCGTACATTAAAGTCTCGATAAACATTAACTATTGCACTTTGAACCAACAAGATATTTTAATATCTTGAAAGTAGCGGAAGTCGGGTAATTCAATTGGCTTGGAATTGGTTGCACGGGGGCTATCATCCTTGGCTCATTGGTGTCAGTACAGTTATCTCGGCGGGTACATCTCCGGGTTGAGAAGGAGTTGCCTTCTACTTCTTCACTGTACATTTTTTAGAGATTCGACAAACTGTCTTTGAAAGAAACAACATCATGTAATTTGATCTCTGGGACGCTGAGTTATCGCATCTTTATCTAATTTTTTCTATAAAAAGTATTCAAGATGTCCTTAAAATCTGCGTACTTAAGATGGTTCACATTGACTTTATATTGCGTGATAATTTGTAGTTGGAAAGCCAAAAATTGGCCTTCGTAAAGACTCGTATCGGGTTTGTTAACTTTGTATCTACCTTACAAAGAAGATATTTCTTAAATCCGTTTTAGTGACCATCCAGAAATCAAGTTACATTTAAAGATCAGTAAAGTCAACAGCAAGGAAGCTTCCCTCCAATTAAACTAATAAGATCTGAAAACCAATTTAAATAAATCTATCTTAGAATTTTGAAACAGTCAAATAAAAAACCAAAATTAAGAAAGCTGTCAAAAATGAAGAGTTTTGAGTCATTTGCTCCTTGGAATATTACCCCCTAAATTTGGACGATATATTATAGTTTCTTCTCCAGAAAGTAGAACTAGTGGCTCAAAGAATAAGAAAAAATATGTGTAAGTGTTGTAGGACACCCATTTTAGATCTTTGGAAATGACTACACCGAGAACTTTCATATTGTAAACGCGGTTTAGACGAACATTTTTACAGGTGCACATGGGTTAAATGTTTTGTTTTACTTGGCAAACCTCAATTCAATCGTTATCTGTTAGTGTAAGCATACTTTAATTTAAATCCCCTAGACAACTTAAGTTATCTCGCGACGTGGGAGCCCTGGCTATTGTCTTAATATTTTTAATTCGGATTAGCCAAACTCTTAGTCTCTCCTCATGCTAATGGAAACGTTCCTGTCAGACATATTTTCGCTACAAACAAAAACTAATTCCTCTTATCAAAACCTTTATTGATAATTAATTTGATAACAAACAAAACTTTATGTTAAGAACATTTGAAATTAAAAAAATAGTTTTTGATTTAAATGTTTTGCTCGTGTCTTTCACAAGATGCCTAGAGATATACTGGGGCCCCAATCTCTCGGTCGTCTGTATATCCTTCCACATGACGGACATATTCAGCCTCGCTCTTCAATTCGGCGATGGCCATTTCGTCATCTTCATCGACGTCCGTGTACAAGAAACAGCGTTTGTTGCATTCGTAACAAGCCCTGCCCGATTCTCTCACATGGCGGCAGTAATGTTTCTTCTTATTGACATTAGGTGTGCGGCAGACGTAGCACATGGATGCCCCGCATCGACACTGAATGTGGTTGCAGCCCTTGTCCTTGGTGAACCTTGTCTTGCAACGACCGCAAGTACGGATTTTAGCCTCGGCCATTTTCTCCTCGTACCGCGTCCTGATTTGAGTTTCGCCCTCGACTTCGACCAGGCTGCAAGTCTGACCTTGGTGGTCTTTGTACAACCCTTGGCATTTTTGGCAGTATGTCACTTCGCACTTTGGACACGAAAAGAACAATTCCTCGGGGTCCATAACTACGCCGTAAGGACAACTCTTACAACGGACGAAGTTGTCCAAAGCCGCGCTGTTGACGCCTTCTTCCATGACGCGTTCTTGGTACTTGTTGTAGAGATCTACGGGTATGGCTCGATTTACTTCGCTGTAAGGAAATATTTCGCCGCAGTCGGCCGTCATACACTTAAGCTCCAGATTACCTTGTCCGAACACCGATTCCCTGACGTAGCGTTCAAGGCACTGACGACAAAATAGGTGGCCAGACTGGCATTGAACCATATTGTCAAAGATAATATCTTCAAAGCAGCACAAGCAAGTGCACTTCATATTTTCTGGCCCAATTAATGAGCGAAACCATTCACTGTCGTCCGTTGTATTGGACGTGGCGTAACAGTCTCTATTCTCCACCTCGCGATTTGTTGAAATCAAATTTCGAATTTCAGTTGGTGCACTGACTGCTAATTCTATGGCTAAACGCTTTGCCAAGTTCAACAAGTCCGTGTCTTCAGAAGAGCTATCGCTACTGTGAAAGTCAATAAAATTTTGACCTTCAGTAGGTTTAATGTCTTCACTAAAGGTACGGTCTTCATCAGATTTAGTGTCTTGACCAAAAGCAATGTCTTCGTGAGATTTAATGCTTTCACTCAAATTACAGTGTTCATAAAGTGTAGTGTCATCATCACTAAAATAACGGTATCCATAAGGTTTAGTGTCTTCACTGAAATAACGGTCTTCATTAGGTTTAGTGTCTTTACTAAAATAACGGTCTTCATAAGGTGTATGGTCTTCACTAAAATAAAAGTCTTCATTAGGTTTAGTGTCTTCATTAAAATAAAGGTCTTCATTAGGTTTATGGTCTTCACTAAAAGTACGAACTTCATTAGATTCTTGAACTTCTTTAAGAAGTTCCGGATTGTCTAGAAGGTATCTTATCACTTTATCAGTAGCATCTTCAACGTTATCAGGACTTCTCACAGCGTAAAGCGTTGTTACAGATCCCATTATGACGTGGATTTTGTGGATTGCAACAAAAGGGAAGAGATCTAAGACTCTACTGATGATTTCGTCTTCCTTAGAGAATATTTCCTCCATTCTGCCGTCGTCAAATTCCATTTCAGAGGCGGCTTGAGCAACACCATCCTCGTCGGCGTGACTCATTTTCAATAAGGGACGTCAAAAGACTTATCTAGGTTAAAAACATAGCTTCAGTTTTAATAAAGAGTTTTTAAATCACTGTCCTGATCGGGTTAAATTAAATTTATCGATTAGCTACGCAATAACACAGGTCATTTCAAGAAAGGAAATTTAAACGGCCTAACTCTCATCAGCCATATAACTACGTACTACTGATTAGAGCTAAATATACCGAGAATCTTTTTGTTAACATCCGAACTGACAAATGCAAAGAACAGTAATTTTTTCACTGCCACACCTTTGTCAAAACACGTCATTGGTCCGCCTGTTGGAAACTCCTATTATATGGTGAGATTATACTAGGTGTAACTATAGTTCTACTATAATCGCGGTCCTGATAGAAAACGGTTATATTCCCTTTAATTAACTTTGCATTCACGAAATAATTCATCGAAGTGTGGCAACAAAAACTATAATTACTATTGACCTGCTGAATAATTTCCCGGCGTGTTCGCTTGTTTGGGAGAAGTTAAATTGAAGATAGCATATCTCTTGCCTATATCTCTTTTATCGGCATTTTATGCGGGCTATTATCTAAAAATTTGATTATGATTATTTCGGTAAGAGTAATCTCTAACGCATAAAGCTTCGTAGGTTAGAGACGCAATTAGAAAAGTAAATGTACAACAACAAAACGCACTATGTAGCAGTTTAAATACGTCTACCTCAGACTTGTACCTTTAAAATAGCTGTAGTTTAAACAAGGTTTAACACGGCAATTAAACTTTGCCAAATAAGGGCCCTTTTGATTTCCGTTAATTGCGATAATATTACCTGAGTAAAATTACAGATATACAAGCAGTTTAATTATAAGTATTCAAAAATTTAAACAACGAAAACTATATTTTAAACGTTCGATTTTAAAGGTTTTCTTTTAAGGTGTCATAAGGTTATTTTCTATTTGTAATAATAGAAAAATGTTTCTTATTTCCGCTTATTCATAACACTATAAGAGTTGAAACAAAAAGCCGTATAGTTGCGTTTTGAAACTTTAGTTCTTTCTAGCTCTTAATGTTCCCAATCGCGTAGCCCATTTCACACCCAAATTACGTATATAGGATTTTCATAAGCCTTGGCAACAACGTAGGGCTTACAGCGATAATAAATAGATATTAAAATATCGATACTCAATTAAACAACTTACTTCGACTGATAACGAATATATTTCAGTTTCAAACGTCCAATACGACACAAATACGATGCTCGAAAGATCAAATATTGTTGTTTTTTTAACTCTAGCAAGACACGTGGCCTGATTCCTCTTTAAAATGTTTTGTGGAAAGTGAGTGAGGTAGGATACGCGACCAAAGAAAACATTTCTATCGACTTAGATAAGCAAGGAATATTTTAAGTAGGATTAAGACCTTAAAAAATAGCGGAAATATTTTCTAGTCCACTAAACACTTTGCTAACTATTTAAAATAACCAACATTAATTTATAAATAAATACAATAATTTAAAAACAATTGTATTTGTTCTATATTTAAAATATTATTAACTACTGCTTACTTTAATATAACAACTTTTAATGGTTATAATAACTAATACAACATCTACATTCAAAATACATAATTATCGAGATGAGTTCTTTATACCACGGTTACTAATCGACTAACCGCCTAGGGCCTGGTGTGCGCGTTGTTTTTCCTTTCTCGGTCACCGTATTTAGCGCCACATATACACAATATGATAACTACATGTTTGTTGTGTTCCTTAGACACAAAATTACCCCCTTTATTTTTTTAGCTTGTAATAAGCAGCCGGATTCTGTTTCCTGTTAACCGCGGTTAAGAGTTCTCATAGGCTGAAGTGACCGTGACGTATGTCTATTGTAATTGGCTCACAACAGTATTTCAATAATCTTTAACATGATAAATGTTTGAAATTAACGTGATTCGATGCACGGTCTCTGAGAGGATATCATTAATAAAGTGGGTTCTGTTATTTTAGAAGCAATATATCTCTTTAAAAGGAAACCACTCTCGAAGCCCTCAGCTGCCATACTTAAGTTAATTGTTCTTAATGTGATTGAATTAACCAAGTGTTAATTATAGAGGGACAGCTTGGAAGTACCCGCAACAGCCACCAGGTGGCACTCTACGATAAATCCCTATTCCCCCCTTTTCTATCCTTTTTGGTGCCGTATAATATTACCCTTTGCCAAATAGGCGCCACAATAGAGTGGCCATAAGCTGACCAAGGGGTGCAATAACTGGTGGCTTTTCCGTTACGACAGGGTTCGGCACTTGTATCCCAGAAGGGTGGGGGCTCACTTGGAGATGTTACTCATGGTCAGGTGGTACAACCTCTACCTTCGACTTCAGTCAGGTAGGGGCTAGAAACTGGGTTTCGGCTCGGGCCAACGGAGTATCAAAGACGATATATACGCTTCGAATAACTTGCTTACAATAGCTGCCGCGGGTCAAAATTTTCCCCGCGCTTCAGCAGCGCTACTAGTGGAACCTGTAACGACTGGTCAGAAGCTTCTCCCGTGTTTTTTGTATGGAGACGCCTGTCTAGTAAGCGAAGCGTTTATATAGTCTTTGCGGAGGATTCGTCCTGTAGATCATGTGGCCTGGTTACAATGGAAAGCCCTGCATGCCACGCGAGCCAACACACTAATAATAATAATAATAATAATAATAATAATAATAATCAGCTAGGCTAATACCCAAGGCACCACCTTAGGCCTAAGTCATCGAGCGACATTTAAAGCCTTTTAATTCACTATTACCGTTAAGCTCAACAAGTTTTAGGGAACATTGACGTTAACCAGAAATACTACGGTAATTGTTCCTTTGAATGGTGTAAAGTTAGTGGGTTAAAATTTAAAAATGAAGGGATTAAATATATGATTAGATTTATTTCCAGTGAATATGTTATCTAATATGTGTTTTTATCAATAATAGAATAGGAGAGCGGGGTGTTTTAAAGATATCTATTTATTCTCAAATATCCGCCCACACCCCTTATTTGCGTTATTATACTATAGACCATTAATGTATCGAATATATTGCAGCTGTTCTGAATAAAATAGAAGAAAGTTAATTTTTTTACTTACCCTCGTACTTAAATAAATAAATTAATAATAATAATCAGCAAGGCTAATGCGCCTTTTTTGGTAATTTCAAACCTTTCGTGGCTTAGTTATGGCCGTATATATATTTTGTTTCGTCGCGTACCTTACTGTATTTCAAATTTCATTTTATTCCTTTAGGAAACACGAAACTGATAGATACGTTACAATCAAGGTTGGTAAAATACTGCATATAATAAGGTTAGCTCTTTCGACGGGGTCTATAGAGAAGCGCTTCAGCGGGTACGTTGGGGGGCTAGGCAACTACCGGCCCACCTTCAGTGACGTCGCTTTTTGACAGGAAACCAGAAACAAGCCGCGGGGAGGGTAGTAGAGCGCGAAGAGAGGAGAGACTAGAGAAATCAGTCAAATACCTAATAAAAGAAACCAGAAAAAATGCGGTATAGAAAATAAATACGTGCGGTCGTTTTCGCTTCAATTTTAAGTAAGTATTATATTCTCTAAATTATTAAAACTTCCAGTATTAGCTGACATTAAACCCAGAACTTTTATAAGCTTATTTAATAAGATCGATTCCAGAAGCCTTAGCATAGGGCCTATGCCTAATATTTTTATAAATTAATAGTTAAATTGTAAAAGTTATAGTTTTAAGGTAAAGTTGGAAAGGAAATTAAGATTTAAATTTTTATCTATAACCTAACTAATGAACTTATGCCATTATTTTAAAAATATCCAAGAGAGATTGTTTTTTGTTATTTAAAAATGAGAACAAAAATTAAATATTGAAATTCAAAAACTATTACTGAGGCCCAAGACAGGAAAAAAGATAAGAAAACTAAAAAATTAAGTAGTTAGTTTTAAAAATAAAAAAACCTTAATAATTGAAAATCTCAAAAATAATTTCAACGTATTTATATTCTTTCACATACTCCCAAGATTATGCAATTTCACCACATTTTTGCCAAGATTTTTTTACTCATGACAGACAAACTACACGGTACTTATAAGACACCCTACTCTCCGTGTCTACGGGAAAACCGTCAACCAGCTACGTCACTCGCGCGGTAGAAAGAGAGCTAGCGAATTTTCTCAAAAGGAACGCCGGGCAAATACGCGAATGCGCTCCCCTTGCGTTACAATCTACCTCAAATTAATGTACATTTTCTCTCTTTTTAATAAAATCGGAGACGCGACTTACAAACATTTTTATAAAACTAACTTATCTCTTATTGATTTTAATGATATAAATTGTGCTTAAGAGTAACCTTTTTCAATTTGAAATCTAATTTTTTTATGAAATTATTTGTATTGATTTTAATTAATATTCTTGATAAAAATTTCAAATGTGATAGAAATTGTGTTTAAGAACAACGAAATTTCTGTTACGGAGGGAATTAATAAGATAATTAACAACTTATTCGAATTACTAATATCAAATTCGAATGTCACTTAAAAGTACGGGAATCGTTGCATATTTACACGCTCCTT
This sequence comes from Leiobunum rupestre, assembly GCF_980474605.1. NCBI lineage: Eukaryota > Metazoa > Arthropoda > Arachnida > Opiliones > Sclerosomatidae > Leiobunum > Leiobunum rupestre. The sequence goes on from NC_143388.1 coordinate 18,137,656, forward strand.
AAAATCTGTTCATATTTTCTTGCGATTGACAACTTAAAGCCAGTGGTGGCTCTATCATTGCCCCCTGTATTCTGAAAAGGCCCCTGTTATTAGAGATGGCTATGAATTTATCTGATTCTTCGAAAAACGCGACTTTACTGGTGAGCGTGGTGCCATCTATTTTTGGCAAAGGAAGCTAAAATTTAGAATAGCTAAATGATAACATCGTCAAAGAGCTATTGTAGAGTCATGGCCAACTTCGCGCGCTCACTACGCTCGCACCAGGCGGCCTACCCAAAAGATCAAAAATAGCGAAATTCGTTCTTTGCCGCTACGGAGGCGCTGGAGCCACCTCCGGACCTAACTATTAGCATAGAATCGAATAGAACGATTATGGTTTTTCGTTACTTTAAGGAATTTATTGAAAACTATTCGATATATTCGTCGATGTCAGACGTAGAATAAACCTTTTTCCATGATTTACAACCCCTTTCAAAATTTTCTATTTCATTTTTCCCGCCGAGATCGACTATTTCCAAAAGTGCCACCGCTCAGGCGTCAGTGAAAATCACGTGTTTAGAATGGAATGTAAACAAACCGACATGTGGAATGTTTCATCAAACGTTTTGGTTTGGATTTTAAACTATTTGATGGCAAGTAGATAAACAATTAAACTGATATTTAAAGTGATGCAACTAAAATTTTAGCGTAATGAGCATAAAAAATACTTTTAATATTTTTATGAAATAATTTGTTTGACGTAAAAGTTAATAATTGCATTTTTTCATTAAATTTTAGAGACATATATAGTTGGAATAATAGTGATAATGAACGAAAACATGAATGAACATTGGTAAAAAAAGTATGAATACTGGTAGATATGAATGAACGCTGGTAAATATGATTATATGAATACTGGTAGATATGAATGAAAACTGGTAATTATGAATGGTAGATATGAAAGAATTCTGGAAAACAATGAAGTATCACTGGTGAATGGTGATCAAAATATGAAAATCCATAATGAAGTTTTCTCGATTGAGGTTTGTAAACTAGTTCCTTTACTTTCTCAAATCAAATTGTCCTAGTTATGTTATCAACTACCGGTGGTATTATTTTGTCACAGATAAATTTGGCAGATATCAAGGCATGAGGGACATTAAAATTGCAATGCAAAATTGGACACCTGGCAAGTTTCGGCAACACGGGAGATTCAATATTTTCGCTAATTCTTGCTGATTCTCGAAAATAAGGAAGTGCTGCCTCAATGAAACATTACAAAATCCTTATTTGGGTAACTTATACCTCCTCTGTCGGATGTTTTAATAAAGTCTAAAAGTGTTGAATTTGAGAAGGGTCCGGAAATGCACTCGAAACACAAGCTACAAAATTCAGCTTGCTCCATTTTCTGTAAGCCAAACTTGCCAATTTTAAAGTGGTTCGTTGCGTGTCAGGCTCTGTACTCAACGCATTTGGTATCATATAAGTTGGATACTGTATAGCCACTCTAATCTAGAAGGTTGGGTAACGTGAATTTGGAGGCCTTAGAGCGAACTATACAATAACTATCCTATTATAATAAGATACTAATATTTCTTAGATATTCCCACCAATGGAAGAGAATGCAACCTGGCAGCCACTGGGGGAAAACTACAACTGACTAGCAAGCTAGCTGGGAGTTAACCACTCCCATACTAGTTTCTGACTGCTACTAACCACTGACTCTACAGCTCTTAAAAGCCCTATCTCACTCTCTGCTACCTCCTTTTATACCAACTCCCACACTGGTGCCACCACCCGCGCCCTTGGGAGTTAGGCCTAATAAGATAAGGGTTTGCCTCTTTGGCCTACTAGCAATATGACTGCCACTGACCAGGTTGGCTACAACTGTGGGAATACTGTAGGTATTGCCGTTTTTTCCAGCGTTCATAATTTAAGACCTTTACGGTAATCTGTTTCACAAAAATGTAAACTACATACAACGCTCAATTCTGATCTGTCATTTATTTGAAAATTATCCCGAGAGATATTTTCAAGCCACATGCCTCTCAACGCCCCATCAGAAGGAAACTCGTGTTTTGCCTTTTACAGATGGGTCATAGGGAACGCAACTTGAAGACATTTTTGGGTAATTTATACAAAAATTATTGATATGTAACAACTTTAAATAATAATTGAAAAATGAAATAAATATCTTTTTACATAAATCTAATATCATTCAGCATTAAGTAATTATCAAGTGTTCGAATTTCCCGCCGCGAAAATTGTTTAAAAGACAACAAATCTAAAATCCAACAAGGCTTAACTATTCATACAAACTATTTAAAAATTACCTAAGTAATGAAGTATTTGAGGGGTTATTTATGGAAATTGAACTTTTAAGTTATAACCTAAGTAAAAAATAAATACAATTTTCTGATATTTAAATAATTTCCAGTACTATGTACTCATTATGGTCAAGTGTCGCGCCATAGAAAACCATGTTATTTATATCGTAAAAGGAGCCGACTTTAAGGTCCGGAAGTAGCGCTCCCGACGGCCGTCGAAGACACTAAAAACCAAACTTTTATTTCGCGCCAATACATGGATTTGAAATTCTTTGGATAGGCCGCCTGGTGCGAGCGTAGTGAGTGCGCGAAGTTGGCCATGGTAGAGTATACACCTTTTTGCTTTTTATTTCGTGCATGCGCTTACGGTCCAATGTTTCTTAGAAGCAGACGACGCCATATCTCTCCGTATGTTAACTATGGATAACGAATGTTTAGTGAAACTTATAATAAAACGTTGAAAGTGTTATACACAAGTTTAGGAATTAAATTTAAATGAAAAAAAGTTATTATATTACTGAATTAAAGAAAAAAGAGCGAAAACGAGACAATATTACATGTAAGGTACGGTTTGCCGGACTTAGATCATGATGAAATCTAGGCCTTGACGAAAACGTGGATGTTGTTTGGCCTTCTATTTCTACAGAAGTTGGAAAGCACATTAAATTATTTTGTTAAAATTTGAGGAAGTTATACAATTTTTTTAAGAATTTGATATGTGCAATGGTTATTGGAGGAATGCTCTTGTAAAAGAAAAGCTCCAACTACAATATCAAAGGAATCCAAAAAGAACAAGCCTGAAATTTTGCTAGGTAGTGGTGTTCAAGTTTTTCCAAGGTAAGTTGATTAAAAAAATACTGCTAGGTTTTAATAACTTAAGTCATTAAACATTTTATATCTTTAATGAATAGATTTATGCTGGAAAGATGCTCCACAACCAGATGAAATATTCTACTGGAAAACTCGTACCCTTCCTTCAACTCTACTAAAAATTACATCTGTTGAAATTTACAATTATATGAAAAATCGATCATTGACAACAACAGCAATAAACATTTTAAAGGTTTTGAAAAAGCAGTGGCCCATCTTGAAGCGAACGATATTATCGGTGGGTTAGAATCGAGTGTGGTGAGTTGATAGTGATATCGATTAATTTGTGACTAATTTTTCATTTTAAATAAATAAATTTATGGGCAGTTTCTTTACATCAAATCAAGATGTTACCCATCTATGAGATCTGTCAGTTACCTTACTATTATGAAAATTTAGTGAAAGTCTTTGCTGGTGAACCAATTCATTCATAAAAACTTTATACCCTTCCTAGAAAGAAGGCATAATCGAATAATCTCTAGAAATTTAAGTTACTAAAAAGGCTTAAGTTTAGGAACCCATTTCATTTAATATATCGTAACTAACTAATTTCATATTTATTCTTATCTAGCTGCCTTTTTCCCCACTAATTTACGTTTTGATTGTAGTATTATTAATTAATAAAATATGTAAAAGAAAAGTTATAAAATTGTTATACTAGATGGTAAATTTAGCGTTGGAATCCAGTCAGTATCCTTAGGCTCCGAAAATGTCTCCTACAAACCCGCAAACTCGGCGCTGGGCTCCAATTTTTTCTGTGTTTTATTCTTGCCCAAAGGCGAGTTCTCTTCTTTGGAAAGCGATTAAATATAATTCCTTGAGCTCCATAAATACATTTACAACCAAAGATGCTGCACCAAACCATATTTCATTTAATAATTTGAGTTTCGAAGTTACCCCTGAATTTTTCCCATACAAAATAGCTGGCGCGATTTCAAATATGGCGTCTAAAAGAAACAAGAATGTGTTTGGCGCATGCTCACGTCCCTTCCCCTTTTCCGCCCCATTATCTGGCCAAAAAGGAGTATTATAGTTAAACAACTTATACCTAAATTATATATACCATGTAATTTTTTTTATAATTGCTGTAATTTATGTTGAGCTCGATATGGATATTTCTGTTAATTAAAACCCATACATTTTTTTATACTGGTTTAATAAAAAATTTGTATCCCGAAGAATGTTAGTGCCTAGTAATGGCTAACCGTGAGTGATTGTTTTGGTTAGTCTCGGTGATGTTAATTCCCGTAAATTGTTAGAGCAGGAGACTCTTAGTGCTGTGGAGTGAAAGCAATAAAAGTGTTATTCTGGCAGTGTTAGTTCGGGAAGAGTGAGAGTTTCTAACTCTGGGGTCCCTGTCAGATCTAGTTGGGGTCCCAGGCCCCTCAAGGCAGTGAAAAAAAGGGCTCCTCTCGCTTTTTAAGACGAACATAAGGTTGGTAACTGGCATTCATACAGGCTATTGCCAACTTACAGGGGCGCCCGCAGAAAGTTTTCAAAGAGGGGGGAATCTTCATACCAAGTAAAAAGGGGGAAGGAACTTCATACCTTTATTAGTGCATTCATAGCTCATAAAAAGGGGGCATTTGACCCGTTATCCTCCCCCCCCCCCCCGGCGGGTGGCCATGCCAACTTAACAGACACCTAAATCTTATTGGAGTCGGCGATGAACAAATTTGTAGGGCTTGTCTGGCTGATGATGAAACTGCCTCTCACATTCTCTGTAGCTGTCACTTTTATGCGGCTCAAAGGTTTGAGCATCTTGGTATTCACCGGTTGGAGACGCATGTGTCGGAAATATGAATTTTTACATAAAGTCACAGGCTGGGGATTGCACAATGGACCTAAGGTCGAAGTGTGCGGCTTTCCACCCCTTTCAATAATAATAATAATAGTTGGGGTTCTTGCTAGAGATGGTCCCGTCTAGAGTTGGTCCCAGCTAGAGCTGGTCCGGGCTATAGCTGGTCCGGGCTATAGCTGGTCCGGGCTAGAGTTGGTCCGGCCTAGAGTTCGTCCCGTCTAGAGTTGGTCCCGTCTAGAGTTGGTCCCGTCTAGAGTTGATCCGGGTTAGAGTTGGTCCCGCCTAGAGTTGTTCCCGGCTAGAGTTGGTCCCAGCTAGAGTTGGTCGCATCAAGAGTCGGTCCCAGCTAAAGCTGGTCCCGTCTAGAGTTGGTCCCGTCTAGAGTTGGTCCCGTCTAGAGTTGGTCCCGTCTAGAGTTGGTCCCGTCTAGAGTTGGTCCCGTCTAGAGTTGGTCCCGTCTAGAGTTGGTCCCGTCTAGAGTTGGTCCCGTCTAGAGTTGGTCCCGTCTAGAGTTGGTCCCGTCTAGAGTTGGTCCCGTCTAGAGTTGGTCCCGTCTAGAGTTGGTCCCGCCTAGAGTTGGTCCCGCCTAGAGTTGGTCCCGCCTAGAGTTGGTCCCGCCTAGAGTTGGTCCCGCCTAGAGTTGGTCCCGCCTAGAGTTGGTCCCGCCTAGAGTTGGTCCCGCCTAGAGTTGGTCCCGCCTAGAGTTGGTCCCGCCTAGAGTTGGTCCCGCCTAGAGTTGGTCCCGCCTGTTAGTGTGTGTTACTATTAATATAATGAATGCCTGTTATGTTGTTTGAATATAGAAATAGTGTAAGAAGAAAAGTATTTCGAAGGAAAGAAGACGTAACTTTAAAAAGTCTACACTATTTGCAAAAAGGTTAGAAGAACCAAGGCTTAAGAGAACTACAATGACGACCTCCGTAGAAGAATACAGAATACCAAAGCTAAGTGACGATAACTATCATGCGTGGTCTGTACGCGCAAAGGCAGGACTAATCCAAAAGGGCACTTGGGAAGCGATAGACCCGGGATATGGACCTGTAATCGGAGCCGCGGAAAGAAAAATAAACGATAAAGCGTTGGGTTACCTATTTCTGATAGTAGAAGACCATTATTTAGACGATATAGGTGATGCGAGCAGAGCTTCTACCTAATTATCTTTGGGCTGACATAATTACAACGGCAGCGTACATTAGAAACAAATGCCCGTCTCAAAGTCTAAAAGGAGATATATCAGGAGAATTGTGGACAGGTACGAAAGTAAATTTAAGTAATTTGAAGGTTCTTTGATGCCGTGCCTGGGCCAGAGTGCACGAATCACATAGAAGCAAGCTAGACGCAAAAGCAACCGAATGCTTTTTTGTTGGATATTCGCAAGAAGCAAAGGGTTATAAACTTTGAAATATAGAGAAGGACATTTTCTTTGTATGTCGAGACGTAACTTTCGAAGAAGACGTGTTTCCGTTTTTGATTATGAAAGCGAAGAAAAGCAATCAAAACGTACACGAGAGCGTTGAAGACCAAATACCCTTAACATTCCCAGAAAAGGAAGAAACTGTAGAAAACAATGCCGAAATGGAAAACAACGAAGTTATGTTTGAAGGAAATTATGAAGAACGTCCTGAAGAAGCAAAAGAGGAAAATGGTGAATTGATAAAACTATTTGACGAAAATTTTTCAAGATATGACGTAGACAGAACATTACTACCCCTTTCCCAAATAGGGCATGACACAAATTTAAGAACCTCACAACGACAAGCTGAGAAGAGAGATTTCAAGTTACGAGCAGTTTTCTCTGAAGGCGCTGATCTCAACTGCGAAGATCCACAGAGTATCAGTGAGGCTTTGTCAAGTCCTAACGTGGATAATTGGAGAAAAGCGATGCTGGAAGAACTCGAAAATCTTAAACGAAACGAAACGAGGGATTTAGTAATCAAACCCGATGGCGTTAATGTTATTGGCACCAGGTGGATATTCCGAAAAAAATTGAGAAAGACGGCCGACTTAGTCGATATCGTCCAAGACTCGTAGCTAGAGGGTACACACAACTACAAGGGATCGATTACGAAGAGACTTTTAGTCCCGTTATAAAAGTTAAATCCCTGAGAGTACTATTAGCTTTAAAAACGTGTTTAAATTGGAAAGATCGGCACTATGACGTTGTAGCAGCCTACTTGAACAGCACTCTGAAACATGACGTTTTCATGGAACAGACTTATCCGTTCGTTGCAAAGGATAAAGTTTTTCATATCTGCAAGTTGAAGAAAGCAATATACGATTTACATCAATCCGGACGCGAATGGCATTTTACATTGGACGAATTTTTTAAATCAATCGGCTTTACACGTTCGAAAGCAGATCCATGTATCTATTTTAACATCAAGGATAATAGTCGCAGTTTATGTTGACGATCTACCCGCGATTGCTGAAAGCGAAGACACTTTGGAAAAATTTGGGGAGAAGTTAGTCTCGAGATACGATGTTAGAGACACAATCAAATTCATTTTATCTTTTGGGATAACGCACTACGAAGACGGATCTCTGAGTTTAGATTAACACCCTTACATCGAAACCATTCTAAAGACCTAAAACATGTGCGAAGCGAAGTCAGTAGCGAGTCCTTTGGATCCTGGAATCAAATATAAAAGTATTACCAACGTGAAATTTCCGTACAGACAGGCTATAAGTCATATCTTATATTTGTCCGGAGGAACCAGACCAGACCTTTCTTTCGCAACGTCTTTTATGAGTTAGTTTAACGGAAATCCTAATGAAGAACATGTCAGTGCAGTAAAACACATTTTGAAATATGTCAAAGGAACTAAAGATTACAAACTAAACTATAGACCAAGAAGTAGTAGAGATATCGATGGATACGCTGATGCTGACTGGGGTTCGGACTGCAACGATCGCAAATCCTTCAATGGATATATCTTTATGTTAGGTAAAAACACAGTCAGCTGGAGTACGAAGAAACAGAGCGTGATTGCTCTATCGACTGTGGAGGCGGAGTATATCTCTATGTGCCACGCGTCTAAAGAAGGTCTCTGGCTTCAAAATGTTTTGAGGGAAATCGGCCAAATTAAACTAGCCGAAAATTCGATTAAAGTATACGTCGACAACCAAGGCGCGATGCATTTGTCGAAACAGCAGATTACATCAGATCGAAATAAGCATATCGACTTAAAGAAGTTCTTTTTGCGAGACATAGTGGAAGCAGGGAGAGTCAGTTTTCATTACGTGAAGACGACGGATAACCATGCAGACATGATGACAAAGTCGCTGAGTGGGAAAAAGATGATCCAGCACAGCTCTTCTATTGGACTATATAAATAGCATTCGAGGGAGAGTGTTAGTGTGTGTTACTATTAATATAACGAATGCCTGTTATGTTGTTTGAATATGCTGCCAAAACCAATATTATAGATGGCGACACCTTACCATTGTTTTATTTTTGTTTCTGTACGTCTACAGTGACTCCAATAAAAACTTAAGTTCGTCAATTTTTGTTCTAACTCGAGCCTCGTTATTTCTGCTCATAAATAATTCGAACACCGGCTAGATAATGTCCCGGCTATAGTTGGTCCCGGCTAGAGCTGGCCCCGGCTAGAGCTGGTCCCGGCTAGAGCTGGTCCCGGCTAGAGCTGGTCCCGGCTAGAGCTGGTCCCGGCTAGAGCTGGTCCCGGCTAGAGCTGGTCCCGGCTAGAGCTGGTCCCGGCTAGAGCTGGTCCCGGCTAGAGCTGGTCCCGGCTAGAGCTGGTCCCGGCAAGAGTTGGTTCCGGCAAGAGTAGGTTCCGGGTAGAAGGGTTTTAGTTCTGGGAAATGTTAATCGCTGGGAGTGTCAGTGCTGGGAGGTGTGTATACATTCAAGAATAAGTCACGAAGCGTGAAAATCTCTATGAGTAATAGTCTCGTTGATATTAATTTCCGGTAGTTTTAGAACCATCGAGTGTTAGACAACAGGAATTTTTAGAAACGGTAGGAGCTAGTCCCGGAGATCTTTTATCTTGGAAATAGCTAGTCCGAGGGAGAAATGATCCTAGGGAGTTACTGATAAAGTGGGTAGTATTTCTGGAGTTGTTGATGCCAGGAAGAGTAAGTAATAATATTCTCCGAAATTGTGAATCCGAAGGATTGTTGGTCCCAAATATATTTAGCCCATCGTGTTGGCGTAACTAGACTTCTTGCCACCCGGGGCGCTGCCATTGTTTGCCGCCCTCATTATACATGATATTGATGTTCCATTTTTAACGGAATGATTCCTAACCATAGTAACGAGATAAAAATATCAAGGTCCAGTGGTATATCATTTAGATTGATGGCTCCGCATTGTTTTTCACAAGCTACAAATCTCATCATTTATCCTCGTACTTTACGAAATTTTATAAGTTTATACATAACCGATTTAACGATTAACAAATCCACTCCCTTTAGCTCCGAACAAGGGAAAAATTATGGGCAGAAAACAAAGACATTCAAAGCGCCATTTATTCGAGTCAGTTTCTCATACAGATAATATAAAATATCTACTAATTTATTTCAATATAAAAAAATAAGTAAAATTTTTAAATAAGGAAATTTATGAAGAGCTGTATAAAAGTGTCAAGGCATACACAGGGTGTTTCAAATGGTTATGCAAAACTTTTAAGGAGTTGTAGCGGGTGAGTTGAGAAGTATGCCTGTTTTTTCGCCATTTTCCTACGATGAGTTAAAAGAGCACCAGAGAGCTTCAAAGTATGGCCTACTAGTCCCTGCAACAAGCACAAAACCAAGCAGCAGGGACTTTTAATACTTTTTAAGTTTACTGTTTTACGCTGGTAACCTCGATTGGTTTACAAAGTCCTTTTTTACTTATCACACGAACCCAAACCTTAATGTTCGCATTTCCCTGCTGCTTGGTTTTGTGCTTCTTGCTGCCTACTTCCAGGGGCTAGTAGGCCATACTTTGAAGCTCTCTGGCGCTCTTTTAACTCATCGTAGGAAAATGGGAAAAAACAGGCATTATTCTCCACCTACCCCCTACAACTCCTTAAATTTTTTGCATAACCTTTTGAAACACCCTGTATAAAATTTGACAATATCCACAAACCAGGGTCCTCAAGAAGAAATACACTTCACGGATGGTTCCTTATTGCCAGGACTGAAGCAAGAAATGACTAATTCGAGATATTTCATCGATTAATTTACACAAACTGAAAAACATCTTCTATCTGTAGTTGAAAGTGGTCACGAATGGAAGAAAATTCAGAAGATTTGTTTTTTCAAGATTCGTATAATATTGATGATTTTTAATTCATCTATTTGACCTTCGTCACTCGTCCCCGTTTAGTGAATATTGAAGTTACAGGTTTGACCTTTTTATGCGCTGCAACCTTGAATTCATCGGAATTTTCGGGAATTCATAATTTCAACAAAAGATCAACAAACTCATCAAGCACAAAAGATGAAAATACTCCGCATGAGACTCCCCTTATGAAAACAGCAACTTTTTACAGATCGAAAAGAATATCAGACCGAATAGCTTTATCAGCCACGATCTACGTCCTTGGGCGTGAGAACAACCTTGGAAAGGACCTTCAAGGGCAGATTGACAAAAATGCAACTACCGTGTCCATTTACAGAAGAACCGCCCCTTTAGTGCAGCTGAAAATAATGCTAGAAAAACTTTTATAGTTCTGGCTCAATATTTTAAATTATAATGATGAATTGTTGCTCTCCAAATATATTTCATGGAGTCTTTCTCCATATCCGTAAAAGGGGAGCAATACAACGGACCGATGAATATGCGAAATTAATTATCCCGCCGTCCGTGTTACCTCTACCCGTCGCGAGAGGGCGCTTTCCGGGAAGCTCTGGTTAAATTGAATGGCACTTTTGAATTTTAAAATTTAAATTTCATTTTTATTAGAAAAAAGCTACGACAATTAAAAGATTTTTGAAAAGGCTAAGCTACCTCATTACACCTATATTTGTGAAAGGCTTTGATGCTAAGGTTTAAACCTCAGTTAAGCCTAAGCTATAACCAATTGGTAATTTCTACTTTATATTTTACTTAGAAGAGGGGTGAAAGCTACTGACAGGCCCGTAGCAAGCGATGGGACCCGGCCCCCTCAAAAATTATTTGTGCCCCCTTAAAAATGTCATTGTGCCAATAGAAAAATATCAAAGTAAAGAAAATCGATAAAAACTATCCTATTCACATATTATATTTAGTTAAGTCCAACTGTCCAAACAATATTATTTGATTTCGTGTACTTTGCTTTACTATTTTAGTATCACTCCCATCATTTAAAGTTGAAAGTTTTAGCTGTCGCAGAAACAATAATATGGTACGTAATAAAGTACAAATATTGATTGGACTAAACTAACCAAAGGTTTATTTCCCGTAGTACTGTAGTCTATATGCTATTGTACGGTGTGGCCGTTTATTAAGTTTTACCCAAGTATAATAACTGCGCCTTATTTCACTCTATTCCCTCCGTGTAGTGACGTTCTATGGTTCACAATAATAGAAGGTTCTCAATTGGCGTTATTCCTATTTCCCTCCAACGGTGGTTTTCGGAAGCTTTCGTGTGGAACATGGTAAATCAAACGCTATTTTAACAGGGTTGCCATGCATTTTTCGTTCTAAATTAATTATTTAACACCATAAAAGTATCGCAACCAGGTTAATAAGTCGCTGGAAAACAGGGCTGCCATGCATTTTCGATGTGAAATAAATAATTTAGAACGAAAAATGCATGGCAACCCTATTTCTGCTTCACCATGTTCCAAACGAAAGCTTTCGAAAACCGCCGCTTGAGGGAAATAGGAATAACGCCCAATGCGATTAATCAAGTCATTTTAATTCAGGTATGGATAAATAATGACCAAACTAAGGTGATTGGAAATTGAACTTCGATTTACGTTTTATATTAATTTAATTTTTATTTATCTAAACCACATGTTCCAATGCCAAACGCCAGTGTGGCCCATGTGGACCTTTAAGCTCATTTTAAAGTAGTCTTAGCCTCATAGGTCTTTAGAACTAAATTGATTTATGAGGGTGCACCTTAGAAATTTGCTGGGGCCCCTCAACTGAAAAATCCTGGCTATCGGCCTGGTTACTGACTTATAAGTATGTGGTGTTTTTAGGGCACTTGGTAAGCAAACACAGTTGTACATGTAACTTAAGTCAAAATTTTGGACAAAAGTCGGAAAAAGTGTTGCCGGGCTGGATTTTTGCAGGCCCCACCTTCATTAGTTGTAATGTGTAATGTCATAAGTCCTTATCAATAGGTTGCGAGCAAAATGTTTTATTTTATAAATTTTCGCCTGGCTAATATCTTCGTTTGTATTGTATTTACGCATATACACCCAATTACTTAAATTAGGGCCCAGCTATTGATAATTTCCTAAAAAAGTGTCTTAACCGAGACTGAATGAGTGCGTATTTATTTTACCATGGTTTACACAAATCTCTTTTAAGGCTAATATAAACTGGGTCTTGACCCAAATTGTTTAAAATTCACGAAAAATATAAAGTTGATATTTGGTTGAATTCCACGGGTTCTACTTTATGGATTTCCTAAAAATAAATTTCAAATTGAAGCTAATTAAACACACGATACAATGACCTTTATAAGATCTAGAAATAAAATATCATAATTTAAATATAACTTGACAAACTTTAATTGAAATGAACAGCATTTCAAGTTTTATGCACAATGTATTATTCTGAGAATCTTGAAACTTTAATTATTTACGTTTGACAACGTTGTCTATCCATTGTTCACTAAAATATGAATTTTAGCAGACAAACTTCTAATTTCAGTTGACCCGAAAACACAAAATCTTGAATGTATGATGTAGAAGAAGCCAAACAAAATATATTTTACGTTAACTACCCAATTGGCTAGATTCTGATTACGTATGGAAACGTTTGGCTACACGCTAGAAATTAAAAAGACAAATTTCCAGGAAAAGTTATGTCGCGTTGTACGATGAAAAAATACTAAACATTAAAAAATAGAGGGCTCTGATAACCGTATCATGGTTTTAAATACCAGTGGATGGCACTATCTTTACCCCATCGGTATGAAAGAAACATTTCTACCAGGGAATAATTATTTCACGGTTGGCGCTGCTGTAGTCTAAATGAGTACATTAGCGACACGAATTATATCTTATTTACATTCGAGCCTATAAATCGACTGTTGAATTTCCTATATTCCTATAAATGGTTTGGGGTTTTTCAGTGGTCACTCTGGGGTTTTGATTATTTGTAAACCTTTAATTCCGAGCCTAGTTTACCTCCCAAAATTGCTACAACGGTAAAACGTTGGATGTGAACCGCGAAGTTTGCGATTGTAAATTGAGACTTTTAAACATTTAAATATGCTTTTTGATTAGTCGAATAGTCGATTCTAGCAGCGCCCTAACAAGAGTTTCTTTACCAATTATTTAAAAATAATTAAAAACGGGTGACTACAAATAATAACCGACACCAAACCACATGGCAAAATTTGAAGGAAAAAAAAGGTTAAAAGCGCAAGCGTATAATATTTTTCGTGGTGTCACTAGATGGCGACTTAGTTTATGTAACTATTTTATAGCCGGATGTGCGTTTTCACAATTTAATAGGCAGTTTAAAGCCAGTGCTAAAAACGGTGTAGGGAAACCTTGAAAGAGTGACGTAATGTAGAAGTAGCGTTTTATGTACAATCTTAACTCCTACTAATTGTCCCTACACCTTTGTGAGACTTGCAGTAAACTTATTATATATATATATACAGATGCGTACCAACCATACCGCGAGAAAATTAATAAAATAATTAACAAATTCATAACTGTTTTACTCAAATATTTATCTGTTACATACAGACAAGAACGATAAGATTTGCCGTAAAAATAATGTAATAAATTATTAGGAATTTCGTAAAAAACCAAAACTTAACAAATCTCAGTAATTATCGATCTAAATGGTCGAACCTTGTTCATTGAAAACTTCATCATGCTAAAAGCATTTCTCCTCTCAGAATCGATATTAGAGTATTAAGATTAAATAGGTCTCTTATTTCCTCGAAATCTCTTTGCCTGAAATACATTGTTCCTCTTCTGTGATTTTTAATGGCGATGGTCAACCTTGTCTCCTGCGCAAATAAGATGTCTTCAGCCTTCCGTTTCGTCGTTATCATTTTTAATAGCTTCCGGCTTTGGGTTTCCTGTCTTTTCAATAGTTGGATGTCTTGGTGGTACTCCGCGATGATGCGCCGCATTTCGAAGATATATTCGCAGACATCTCTAATCTGATAGTTTAAAAGAGGGAAAAATGTTGTCTCAGTGTCGAGTTCCTTGAAGACTCGAGTTGCTATCTTCAAAACCGGAGACATCGTGTACTTTATGGGTCGAGGCCGAATGGACATATCTCCAAGCAGCATCGGGAACCCAGTCACCAATGATTGGAGATTGTCGATGCTACGACATTTCTCAGAGACTTCGCCGTACACGATCACAGACATATCAAGCGAGTGGTAGTTTCGTGGATCAATATCGAGGGTCGAGAAATCGGAAACACCAGTCTGGAACTTCTTCAAAAGATCTTTCAAAACTTTAGAGTTTTCTTTTTGTTGAACTTCGGAATGGAATGGGCAATCTAAAAACACGACCGTCCGACCTCCCCAAGTAATGCCGCTGACGGCGTGGCTCCCTTCTTGGAGGTTTTCGCCGACAGTGTCTCTTACAACCGATTTCTTTTTAATCAGTTCAAAATCCGTTATCTCTTCGTACACGAATTTGGTTATCACTAACGCACCCCTGACAGCTCTGACATTATGTTTCTTGACGAAATTGGGGAAATTACCGTATCCGGTCAATCGACCTTCGTGCGTATCAAAGATTAAACCGTAAATCTGGTCGGCCGGAACTGACATTAGTTTCAGAAGATTGAAGGGAGAGTCGTTTTGTAGGGTGAAAAAGGTCTCAAATGGTAAGTTCAAATCGGTTCTGACAGTTAATGATTCGATCGCGTCCGGTTTCGAGAAAACGGAACTATTGGTAAATTGGTCGCGGTAGATGTTATATAAATCGCCGAGTTGGGCGCATCGTCCCAGTGCTACACGCTCAATGATGTCGTAGTTCATTATTGAACTAGACAAAATCGATTAGGCTATAATATCAGTATCCGATAACAATCTCGTAGAAGTTTGTGCCCATCACTTAAATTAAAACCAGAATGTTGGGGATAATTTGGTCCGAGACCACTCATTTTCTATCCCATACAAGATTTTTTTTCTTCCGTTCATAAATGCCTAGCAATCGTCATCTGCTTGTTTCTGCAACGATTTCTACAAAAATTACCAAACGTTGAAACGTTATTAAAACTAGTCCTTGGTAATAATTGAGCACAGTATATATAGAATGAGTAGCCAAGCTAGGAATTATTACTACTTATACAATCCTCGGGCACCTGCGTTTACTTCAATCGCGTCCTAAAACGTACGTTTTTGGGAACAAATGACATACTCGGATGATCTGATTTTTTAAAGGGAAATAGGCTTACTACGCCAATAATAAAAGAGTCATTCTGCCTAAGTAGAAATATTTAAAAAATTGAATCAAAAAATAATTTTTATAGTTCAATACTTCAAACTTTATTCAAGTTGTAGTGCCATTTCGTGAGTTTATTCTTAAGAAGTGGTTTTTCCCCTACTTCAGGGACTGAATTTTTTTTCGCGCTCAAACCACTTTTCACTGCCCAGAGCTTATCACGCTGAAGACGAAAGCTTAGCCGTAACTAAAAAAACTGTTTAGACAGTGGTTTCAACGCATTTGACCTTTGAACTTGTTGAAGGTGTTTTTTTGAATCTAAGTTTTACCAGAACCGTATAGTATATCTCTTTGAGATAAATATATATCGATCTATAATACTTATGTTACAAAAAACTTTTTTGATAGAAAAATACTTCCGGCCTAAAACCACCAGATGGCACTCTTCACTGTGGCAAAGTTGCTTTTTGTTCGAACTCCCATCACCTCCCCCTTTCATCCCTATTAAATTTTCCCTGGTTACAACAAACCCATGTCGCTGTGTGGGTCACTTGAATTTTGAAACTGACGATATACAGTAGAAACGGTGGTCGTACTTTTTATTCATATTACGCCTAATTTTGGGTTACAGTTTTTACACTCTCAAACACATTCGAACGCGAATATAAAAGGATACAAGTGTGAAAAGTAAGCTTAACCAGGGGTTCCCAAATATAGAAATGAAAATCACAATTTTGAATGTCAAGGTTAAAATCGCCCTATTTAATGAAGCTCTTTTTCATATGTGTTTTTTCACCATTTTGAAGGTCGAGACTGCCATTAAGAAGCCACGAGTTTTGGTCAGGTAGGTCAAATACGTGGGACCTCGTACTTTTATTTTAAAGACATTTTAAAAGGCTTTTAGTGCCTCTAATTTCGTTCTCTAAATTTTAATGTTATAATTTCGAATACAAATTTTAAGGAATTTAATTGTTAATGTCCAAAGAATATAGCTAATTTTAAGTTTTTGATCACCCTTTGTAGGAATTCAGAGCCGTTGTTAAATTTCAAGGTATGTCATGCCCATCTGTGGCCTAGTGCCTGGAGCCCGTACTGGAGATCGGCCATTTGTCCATCACTGCTTTAGACCGGGTCACGGAAATTAATGGCATTAAAAGACGCTAGATGACTTAGACCTACACTTGACAATCGTATATGTATATTGTTTACATTTTATAGAAGATAAAATGCCAGGAATTTTAGGAAAAAACATCGGAACGGAATACTACTTGGAGAGATGTGGCACTCCCAAATATTTTTCGGCCGCGCACACTCCTCTGCCTGGAAAGGAACTTCTTTTCGGACGAGACGTTATTTGCAATCCCGTCATATCACGACGACACGCTTCGTTGTTAAGAAGTGACAATGGAAGCTGGTTTGTGCGCGATCACGGAAGTTCGAACGGCACCTTTAAAAACAACTCGAAGTTGAAGCCTGGCCGCCTCTACTACTTGGACGTCGGAGACTCCATCGGGTTTGGCTGCGTCACGTGCCAAGAAAAATGGCACTTTGGATTCGTTTTTCGCAAAAATGAAAACGTGAGCGATAACGGAAAAGGTTTTTAGTTTACGACACAAACAGTGTAGGATTCTGTTAATAAAAATTATTGAAGTCATTTTGTTATTTATTAAACCTAGGCTTCCCGTCGGGTCGGGGCGGGGCGGGTTTCAAGTTACCCGACCCGACTCAAAATGCACTAACCTCAACACGACTCGATAATAAAAGTCTCAACCCAAACTCGGCTCTACCCAGCCAGACTGAAAACCCCACAAACATATAAGGGTGAAACGGGAACCAAAATTTTAAACAACTCTGGTTTGGGCAATACTCAATCAAAATTTGAAGAGCTTTTTGCATGGCTGATTTGCTGTTAGCCAGTGAGCATTGTCTAATCGTGCAGGAATCCATTCCGAAAACTAAAATGCCAGCCCCGTCATATCCTCTATGCTATGGTGAGATCTCGGGCAGAGGGTGGACGAATCATACGAGAGTAAAACATTCCCTTCTTGCGTATGTTTCGGTGGTTTTGATGTGTGCATATTCTAAATATAAGGGCTGGTCTGATTCTGGAAGAAGTAGCGTATAAAAAAAATTGGACTCTTGGAAATTTTTTAAGTTATTGGTCATTTTTATTGACGGTAATTGCTCATGTGCAGTATATTTCTAAATTAATCTTTACATAATTTGCCTAACGTAAGTACTTTTTCTGATCGTCCCATCGAGGGAGCACTGGATGGTCACGGCCCCTTTTGGGAAATTAAATTCCGCGTCTTTTTTCAGCTCATCTATACGGAAGAACCTGAATTCGAATGCTTTTCCCTTCGTTATATAAGTTGAATCAATGCTTCGTTGGTTGATGCGTCCATTCGTCGTGACGAAGGCGCATTCGGCGGACGCCCAGAGGCTCGTGGCGTAGTTCGGCAGCTCAACGAGATTCAATGCCACGTGCACGTATTCCTGGATCTCGGGTGGAAACGGAACTTGCGTGGCCTTGTTTTCTTGCACCAGCGTGAAACTCCACTTGAATTCGAATTCGTCTTGGAACGTGGTACTGATGAAAGGATCGTACTTTCCGAAAAAGGGAGCTTCCAAGAAATCCTGGACGGTGTAGGTGAAATTGGCTTCGTATTGGCCGAATTTGCGGTCCGTTACTTTAACTGACTTTACAGCGACCGCACCCGCAACCAGAAGGGCTCCTAAGATAACCGACAGCGTGACTCGCAAACACATTCTTGATTCTTTCATTTGAATAAAAGTGTAACTTTTCAAGTGAAAATTTCATTTTATAGATAACTTTATCTTAATTTTTGATAAGTTCGATAATGCGACATCTGTTTTAATTCCTACGACTCATTTCTTGATAAACCAATTTGATTGGGTACGGGTAGCGGTAGTATAATGATGATTTGGACTTTTCAAAATTATGCTTGAAAGATAGTACCGCGTTATTTTTCATAGAGTCTATCGGTTTTCTAATGCATGTTCCCGAAAGTTTTGTCTGTCTGTCTGTCTGCCTCCGTATACTTTAGAACGTGTCCAAACTATGCGCAATTGGTTTCAATGTAGAAAGTTATGTGGCACACAGACTATATAACTTTTAAAGGCTAATTAGTTGGGCCACCAAATTGGCACAACTTATTGGCAGTGAATTAAGAAATGTGAACAGCAAATTTTCGTACACTTTTTGGGAGATCAAAAGGCCAATTGTTTTGGTTCAGTGACCGATTTTTGGTTTGCAATTTAAACAATGAAATTAAGCTATTCCGTAACTTCACTGACACGGGAACTTTGAAAACTTTGACGCCTCTTGTAAACCATTGTCTTACTAACCCCATTTATGGCCCAAAGGTGTGAACAGCGTAGGGTGACCAAATAATTGGTAAACGGATATAAACAACTAATTTGGCACTAACAAAATTGAATAGCCTGAACGATAGTTAAGCGAATCGTGGTATTATGTCCACTCTCAAGATTTTCATATATTGTCATGGTTTTTGTCAAAAGATACTATAAAACCAATTCAACAAATCTGATAGCCATGGAGACCTTCAGAAGGACACGTGCCGAGATAAGGCGATCTTAGAATAGGGGCCAGACCATCACCAAAAATGTACTGGATTTACAAATGCAGGATTATTAACCTACATTTGTAGATTATCCCAACATTCTGCTGTATTTGAGAAAATCAACGGATTTGTAATTTTAGTAAATTTTTAGATTTTTGCCTTTTGTAATTTACGCAACAATTCCCAAATTTAGGAACTCAAAGAAAGTACTATAGCGTGGAACAATACAAAAATAGTTTATTAAAATTATTTATCGTAGGTTCTGCATGGGATCAGTTCTATTATTGGTAACCTGCTAGTCAATCAAGATCTAATTGGGCTGCAATGAGCGTGGGGAAACAAATATTTACTAAACACTACAATAAAAGCCACCAATGAACAAAAAAAACTTTTAACTTCAAAAAATATAACACGGACAAAACAGTAAACGGGAAACGATAATCCTAGTAGTATAATAATCCTAAGCAAAATGAACTCTTGACACTGCCCTCGTTGTAGCCTTCTGTCACCATTCTTTGGTCAATACCGAGGAAATACACCTGGTTTCCTAAGAAATTTGTATCTACTTTCTTATTGGCTGCCTGAGGCTCATAGTTTGAGTTATTTTTCGGTCTCTCTAAGTTACCTATGTGTGGGAATAATCCAACATAGGGGAATTTTTGACGATGTTTTCATCTTTGTGGTATAGATTTTTTGGCATTGTACACCAAATTAAAGTTCTCAATTTAGTTAAAAATCCTTTCTAGTTAATTATGAAATTAGAACGTAATAAACGGAAAAAACAGCGCCAAAATCGCTTCAAAGGAATCTAGAAACTTTCTGGCATTCTGTGTATGCTACTCGGTCTACATTTACTCTAGTCCGACAGGCCTTAAGCAAATGAATGGGTTGTGGGAATTCGTGGGGAATCTAGTATTCAGTTATGGGAATTTTTTTTACCTGGCAACAATAATGTTTAATGGTCAGCACACTCGATGTTAAACTAATATTCTTGCTGGGCCACCTTGTTAAAGATTATCTGTTGGCGTGTGGAGGCTATAGATTACGCTGTTTATTATTTTGCCAGGATTAGTCAACTCACTCGTGGTTGGTTGCACTTGGTTTGGGGCGAGGGGAATTTGGAAAATAACTGTGCTGGGGTTAGTGGTTACAATCGGATTATTAGAAAACAGTGGTGTTATCTGAACCGAGTTAATAATAATGATAGATCAGGTATACGATGTAAACAGATTAGTTGGGTCAAAAATCACACCAGATAGTGTTCTTTTTAAACCCACAGATAGAAGTTGAGCAGATTTCAGATGCCTAACAGTTATCGACTTTCCAACCAATTAAATTCCTTTGTAAATTTTCAATTCTGTTTATTTTGATTTGCTTTCCACAAGACTTTATATAGGTACTAAACGTTAACTGTTCAGCTTACTGAATGTGGTGGAATTCATTATAGCAGATAACAGATTCAATGTGAAATCATATTGCTGGGTGTGGAGAATATAAAAGATACACCTGATCTAACTACCTTATTTATTTCATACGTCTAAAAATTACTTACGTCTTGAGTAATCTGATTAATTGACCTGTAGCTGGGGTCGAGGAAAGTCTTTACACCATATGACGGAGACTTATTAAGACCGATTTAATCTGTTCAATTAATTATATATTTGAAAGCGAGGGTACCTTGTTCTATGATCGGTGTAATTTATATTTTATTCTTATTTAGCGTTAGAAAGCTATTTACGTCTAATTTTAATTTAATTTTCTTTTAAAAAGGAGATAATAGTTGACATTTCTAAAATTTTTGGTATGTTAAAATGGCATAAATATTAAACATATATATATATAACGACATGATGGCTGAAACCAGACAATTTAAAAGTTATATTATCAGAGGAGGGGTTGAATCTTTGGGTTAGGTCAAGAGTGTAGGAATAAGTAGTAACGACCCAAAAAAATAAAAAAAACAACAACAAATTATTCCAAAGCATATAAAAAGTGTTGTTTCCTATAAAAAGGATGCATTTTAAAATATTTATTGAATACGCGCAAATTAAGCTACCAGAAACGAGTTAGGACGACCATTTTTAGAATGAGTGACAAAACACACTCAAAAGGTAGAAAGTTCGTAATGAAAAGAGGGAAAATAGTGCTAAAGCCTCAACAAATTTAAAGAAATTATCAAACCAATAGGTCTTTGAGAATAAAATAAAGACGTGAAACTTGAACCAAATAGATCTTCGAGACGAAAATGTATTCAGAAGTAAATAGAATAGCCAGAATTTCCAACGGTAGACCGGTTTCGCACCAATTGAGGCTCATCAATTCCGTGCAGGGAACCTGGCACGCAACTAACTAAACCGAATTAAGAAGTTAAGTCTAATCCTTTTCCTTATCGACTTTTCTACCTTTTCGCATGTATTTCATGCCTTTCTTTACAGTTCATAAGTAGCTTATATTAGATTAAATTTTGACCCTTTCTAGGCCCAACTCGACTCGAAAAAATAAAATGAGTAGTACTCCACCCGACCTGAAAATGATCCAGCCGACTCATACATAAAAATTTCTATTTAAAAGCTAATCCTAAAGAGCTACAGAGTTTTAAGGTATAGTGTAACCATTTTTTTAAATGTTTCTATCGCTCGAAGTAAAATATTGTGGCCAATTTGAGAGGCTTTCAATTTTTGAAAAACTTACCTTCCTAGAGTTCGTTTTGCAGCAAAGCCCACCATTTCCGCTCACCTTGTAAAGATTGGGAAACTCCTCCCATGTACCAACACTCACCCGTCATCCGTTTGCTAGGGTGCTTTCTACCTTTTGAGTATTAGGGGGGGGGGCGAAGGTTGGACCAAATATATATATATACTAATTTTTAGGAACATGCCGCGATTGTTTCAATGAGTTAGCATTTGTAGCATTTTTATAATAAAATAGGCCTAGGTAATAAAGACTAAAGTCTCAAAAATGGCAAAAATCTGCGCATTTATGGGCCAGATCACTGGATGGTTCAAATTCACAATTTAATTTATTTTAAATAATTCCGGTCTCTGTCGTTGTAAGCAATAAATGTATTTTCACCGTAGTGGCCACATCAGTCTGCCGTTGCGCGTCGCAGATCATGCAGACCCCCCACATGGACTGATGCGAGATGGGAGTCGGTAAAAAGCAGTTACCGACGTATATTTTGTCTGTAGTATTCTGTAACGTGAATATTTGTATATAACGTAAAAATTACGATTAAATACCGAAATTGAAAATCAAGCCCAGCAACAATTGCTTCCCTTTCGTTCAACCTTGGTTAAACTTCTTCATCTTCGCTTTCCCCATTTTTAAATAAATTTCGCGTTTATGAATAATAAATGTAAATATTATCTAAAAACAAATGTAAATAACAACCAAAATTGAAAATATATAAATAAAATTTAATATATATATAGTAAAATAACTGATAACTATCCGTGATGACGAAGTCCTAAGTGGAAAATGGCCGCTGTTTACAAGAAAGAAATAACAAGTCAAAGCTAAGGCTTAACTGAGCGATTGAAGTGACCCGCTTCCCGCCCATATTTTCTGGCGGTTCTATTGGCTATGGCGGGGGCGGAGCTTTTAAAAATAAGGCTAAAATTACGAGAGCGGGAGTTTACGAATTCTTGAAAAGTTTTTCTGGAACGCGTTTAAGATAAGAGAGTTCGGGTCTCGTAGATTTGGCCTAGTAACTTTTTAACATACGAGACTTTTGAAAATGTCTCCGGAACGGGCCCTTAGTCGTCATTGTCGAAATAATAACCGCCACATAGTCGGTCGGTTCTCAACATCCAGATGGCTTCGCTCCACAAATCTTCAATGTTTATCACTGCAGGGGTGAAAACCTCTCAACTCTCAGAGGGTTGCCTAATGTGTCCACATCCCGACCGCAACGTCGTCACCTCACTGTAATGGGTTTGGCCACCCCTTCGATGGACTCCGTGTCATATTGAAAAGTTTAAACCGAGGTAATAGCAGATGGCATACAATTAAGTTAAGTTTAGAATGTCATCAAAATGGGGTTTAGCTTAGGACGTTTAGTATAGTTATACTATATGTAGTTTCCTTTCATTTTAGAATGTACATGTTTTAACCATAGCTATACACTCTAAAAAAACATCAATCAGAAATGAATGTTCTTACATTCAATGTCTTGCAACCCTGGTGGTACGCTTTCTCAAAGGAATATGGACGGCAATTCAAGCGTTTAGAATAACACGCTATACAAGTGTAGAAATTAGAATGTCAGTTTGCTTTTTTGATTGCAGATGTACTCTAAATCGACTGAAACAACATTAAAATGTAAACCAATTTTCGTGCATTTTATAACGAGGAGTTGAAAATAGAGCGGTTTAATGTTCAGTTTTGAATTTATAGTTAATCACTTATGAACGTTATAGTGTTTATGTATGAACGTTCTAAAGTTCTAATTCGATTATTTTAGCACTAAATCAGGTACGGTAAAGCTGTCATTTCAGCGTTCCAATTGGAACGGTAAATCGATCTAAAGCACTCGTTTCTATGTTCCATCAGGAATGGATAAGCGGTCTAAAGTGCTTCTTCTCGCGTTTCAATGGAACCAGTGAAGCGTTCTAATGCGCTCCTTTAAGCGTTCCAACTCAAAGGGTTAAGCGTTCTAAGGTGCTTCTTTTAGTGTTCATATGGAAATGGTCTTTTGGATTGGCAAAATACAATGTGTTTCAAAAGGTAATGCCAACATTTTAAGGAGTTGTAGGGGGTGAGTTGAGAAGTATGCCTGTTTTTCCCCATTTTCCTACGATAAGTTAAAAGAGCTCCAGAGAGCTTCAAAGTGTGGTACACTACCCCATGGAAGTAGTCTGCAACAAGTTCAAAACCAAGCAGCAGGGAAATGCGATTTCAGGGGTACGATGAATTTGCGAATGCGTGGGAATTGGGATAAATAACAAAAAAAATGAGGAAATAAGAAATGCGCAATGAGTTTAATTAAACACAGAAGAGCAAAAGTAGGAAAATGTGTATTGTGTACAAGTTACAATAAATGTTGGCTGGAATAGTTGGAGACGTCTTGGCTGGCCCCTACATGTTGCCGCAAAGACTCACTGGGGAGTGGTACCTGGTTTTCCTGCAAGATGCCTTGCCTAATCTTCTGGATGACGTACTACTAGCAACTGAGCGACGAATGTGGTTGCGGCACGACGGCTCTCCTGCTCACTATGCCTTGGCGGTCCCGGAAAAACTTAACCGGAGATTTCCACGCAGATGGATAGGGAGAGAAGGTCCAGTCTTGTGGCCTTCGAGATCACCCGACCTTACTCCGCTGGCCTTTTCTTGTAGATATGGATGAAGGATCTGGTATACGCCACGCCAGTAGATTCTGACATTGATTTGGATCCAAGCCGCTACCGAACAGATTCGGAACACCGGGATTATTTCAACATGTACGCGATTCCCTCCTTCGACGCTGTCGTCTTTGTGTACGAGTTGAAGGAAGAAAAAAACTTCGAACATTTATTGTAACTTCTACAAAATACATATTTTCCTACTGTATTCTTTTGTTTAATTAAACTCATTGCGCATTTATTATTTACTCGTTTGATTTTTTTTATTTATCTCAATTCCCGCGCATTCGCAAATTCATCGTACCCCTGAAATCACATTTCCCTGCTGCTTGGCTATGCGCTTGTCGCAGCCTACTTCCAGGGGCTAGTAGGCCACACTTTGAAACTGTCTGGCCCTCTTTCAACTCATCGTAGGAAAATTGGGAAAAACAGGCATACTTTTCAACTTACCCCCTACAGCTCCTTAAAATTTTTGCATAACCCACAAATTCAAATAATAGCGAACGCCTAGCAGTAGAGCTCCGCGTAACAGATAAATTAACTGACAAAATTTCGATTAATCGTAAATATTTTGGTTTACTGTTTATTTGTGGATATTATCCATGGATAAACAACTATTTAACATGCCAAAAATAATTTATATTTTCGGATAATTGAAGGTTATGGATAAAAATAAAATAAGTGGTTAATTTTTATCCAAACGCCGAACTCTACCTAGCAGTCGGTTATAGTAGATTCGCAGTAGTAGTAAAATAATAGTAACAATTGGCAACTAATAGAACGGCCAGGGGATAAAAATTATTATAATTCCATCGAAAAGTAAAGGAATTCGAAATAGGACGTCGGTATACTAGTGCGATGGAAAGGTTACCCAAAGGTCTCCAGTTCGGTGGTATTTCTAGATAAAGTAAATCTCGTATTGTATTAATGTCCCACGATTTATAAATATTTTGCTTTCTTACACGTTCCACGTTAAAAAAGCTATTCATCTCCGAAAGGCTCCAAAAAGTAACCTCTATTACAGGGTGTGTTGCAACAGAGTACGGTGATCGATAAAATTTGTCATTGCAATTTGTCATTCACATACCTCTAATGAAGAGCTCAAGTTATAACTTTGTCTTATTCAATATTTAGCTAAATAATAGTTTTTAAATGATTAAGTGCTGTAATGTTGTGTGTCTTAACAGGAATCCTAAGAAATGTCTCGGAAGTGTCTTACAACACAGAAGGCGCTTAGCTTGGTTTTATGGACAAACACAAACACAAACTGGCAAAACAAAAACATCTGGAATTTGAAACCTTAAAATAATAAGCTCTTTAGCCTTCGGAAAATTAACGACGAAAGTTTGTATAATGACTTATCCACTATATACAGATATAAAATTAAAAAGTAAACCGTGTCCATCATCCGTGATATTTACTCAGAAAGATAATGTAATAGAAACCGACTGTTATCACATCTTGGATTTTCAAAAGAGCCGGATGCCGCTTTAATAGCTTCACAGATTTATCGTTTGATTTGGGGCATACTTGACCTCCTACAATTTGCTTCACATTTCCGCAGTTCAAGTGAATGTTTTGGCTAACTTTCTTAATTCTTATTTAAAAATTGGGGAAAACTTTAGTACGAAACATATTACCAGGGCCAACAGTGGCGTAGCCAGGGGAGGCACAAGGGGCACGTGCCCCCCTAAATGTATGGTCGTACGTACAAATATTTTTTCAATGGTGTGCTGCACCGCGCTCCCCAAAACAAAATCCTGGGTACGCCACTGATTGGCAACCCATATCATAAAAACCCTTTTAGAAAATACCCTCCCGACCAGTCAAAAAATATCCTACCCGAACTCGAGTGGGTAAGCCTGATATAATCGATACCCACCCATGGTTACCCTCGGGTTTGATTTCTATAAAGTTTCGTAAAGAATGTGTATAGATCCATTCGTCTTTTACAAACACTATATATTTTTTAGTTTATAGTTTTGGATATGATGAAGATAACCCTTTGACCGTGCAACTCTCTGTGGCCCAGAAAAATAGAAACAAAGTATACGAAACGTCTGTAGATCAAATATCGGGTTTTCAAGTACCCACCTGATCCGCAGTACATATTGGTAGAGCCTAGCGCCGATATTTTATCTGGCGCCGAACTGCCGTCGCCAAGTCATTTACTTTTCGGCGCGCCGCTGACGCCACATCGGATAAATTTTGATCCCGCCGCCTAATTTTTTTTATATTTTCTAGGTAATTTTATTTTTATTCCCACAAAATAATTTTGAAAATCCCCCCCCCCCCATATTTTCAAAAGGGGGGAGAAACATTTTCCCCTTCCTGTCGCCCAGGATTTTCGTGAGACGCCACCGCCAACCCAAATCAAATCGGCTCTACAAACTGGTCTAAGAAACTGATAATACCCACCTTACATTACCTCGCGCGGGAAGGTGGCTTTTTTCGAGCTACCCGTTATTTTTACGGCGGGTCAAGATTTGAAAGATAAAATCTTGAATTTACGAAATAATAGTTAAATGGCAGATACGAAAACTTAAAATGACAATAAATATCTTTTTTTTTAATGGAAAGCGTTTAATTACACATCGGCATCCTTAGTGACTTCAATAAACTTTGTCTCAAATATTTTTATCATTGGTTATTTTAAAATTGACGGCTACTGACAATTTGGATACACAATGGTCACAAGGTCTCAAGGATAAGGGTGCCTTATAGCCCTAGCCCTTGAACCCTATGGGCCAGTCGGGCCCTGATCGAAGCTTCTTTGAATAATTAAATTGGTCTATGAATATTAAATACTTTCTACATTTTTCAAAAATAATTTCAATTTTAATTTCTCTTTCTAAGAATACAAAAAGTAAGGACGCTCTAAATTTTAAACGATGGTACATTTATCGGGATGCTTGCCGACATAATTAGCGGTTGATTCTATAAGCCGAATAGCTCCGTGATTAGCACCGTACTTAAGCAAGCCGAAAACCGTTTCCGAGTTAATTTGCCCCATCAGAACTTCCTCGCAAGTAGCCATCAGACACGACAATTGGTACTTTTTAGCCACGACGTACAGAGTGCGACACGTCTGGTCCAAATTAGCGGCTGTTCCCTGGTACTGAAAGTTCAACATGTCCTCCAGTTCTAAGGCGTTCATGTCGTCGTTGAAGTTCATAACAGTGGCCAGGTTGTTCTCGTACTTCGCAAACGTAGAACTAAGCACGGACGATTGGGCCGCTAAGATATCTTTATGGCGTCTAAACTGTTTTCCCGAAGCTTCAAGCACTATATCGGGGCTGAGCTCGAAATTTTTCTGCGCGAGCCGTTGCATGTTCTCCGAGGCTAGATTTTTTCCACATTCCGAAGGAGGAAGGCTCAACTGATGAGAGCGTTCTTCGCTTACTATGAAATTAACGTAGTTGACGTTTTTGTTCTTAATATACCCTTTGACGACACACTGAATAGTCAGATGACCTCCGGGTAACAGTTCGCTGGCTTTAGATACCAACGAGTCGCGAGTAATTAAAGGGTTGATGTAGATTCCGCTACCCAAGGACAGTTTCTTCTCCGGAGATTTTTTCGTATAACGTAGAGCTCTTTTCGCGTCAACGAGCCCACATTGAAAGGTGACAATAGGAAAAGACGCGTTGTTGGGTACCGAAGCCAAACGAAGATCGACGTCCAGGCCTTTGGAACTGCTGCGTAGGTAGCGGGGATAA
The DNA here is from genome assembly GCF_980474605.1 of Leiobunum rupestre. NCBI lineage: Eukaryota > Metazoa > Arthropoda > Arachnida > Opiliones > Sclerosomatidae > Leiobunum > Leiobunum rupestre. The sequence goes on from NC_143388.1 coordinate 18,165,823, forward strand.
ATTCTAAAGTGCCATTTGAAGCCACTGACATCGTCGGCGGAAGGAAACAAGGCACTATCGAAGAAGTATCCCTCGTTGCTCTCGGGAAAAGGAAGCTCCAAGAAGTTCTCGATGGTATAGTTAAAGTGCCCTTCGTAGTAGGCTTTATTTCTAGTTAACAACACGGCATTTTGCTTAACCGTGGAGCCATGTGCCCCGATTAAAAGGCAAAGTGCGGCTAGCACTTGGAAACAGAGAGCTTCGACGCGATACATTTCTGTAAAGACCAAAAATGAACTGAATTGGACATAGTATAAATACGAACGACAAGGAAAACGAGGTCACGGGTTTTTTATTATCTCTCTACGCTTCGGTTAATGTTATCAATGTTTATAATCCATTTTATTTATAAAGTTTTATCACTAACACAAAACTATCTAAGTTCGCTCTTAAATTTCATTTTCGTCTTTTAACGAACAATATTTGCCGGGTAGACGTTTTTCCACTTTTCTGTAAACATCTTCTGGTTTTATTTAGTAGAAGCGACAACATTAAAACTTGTTTCGCATTCGACGAAAATTTATTGATGTAAAAGTTGGACAACAGCGGCTAATCCGTCGAGTGTGAATCCAACTTATTTTGATGATTATATAAATTCACTTTTATTTCCAAAATTAGTCGTTAATAGTTTATGTGAAAAAAAAACATTTTTTGTCAGCGTTTTGGATGTAGTTAGCTTTGCATGTATCGCTTGTATGAAATTTTGAATTAATAAAAATTTCAGCGTCGTGGGCATAAATATTGGGTTCCGATAAAAAATAGGCCATCTATACTATTGACAGCTGACTCGTCGTGGCGTACGGCTAAGTTTGCGGTCCCTTTTAGCGATGGAACATTCGCACTTCAAGATCTCATAATTTTAGCTCAATTATTTATTGAGTTATATTAGTTAAGAGACCAGAAGCCATCTGCCAAGATGGCGGCGAAAGCACAAAGGCTACTACAACGCCAGGATATTTATGTAAACTCTTTACCATCGGCTTGTTTTGAAAGTTTTTGTTTAATGGTTTTTTAATTTTATTTGAATCTTAAGAACTTGTTTTTCATAAACAATAAAATAATTAATGATACATATCTCTTCTATTGTTTAAACTTTTACCTGCAATAGCTTTAATAAAAAATTTATCGTTGTACACTCTGTTCGAAAAGTCTTGACGCGTTGTATTTTTAAAATTAAAGTGGGGATAATTTAATTTCTATACGAGCTAGGAACATAATCTCCGGTTTCTTTGAAAGGGTCGGATGAGCCCTACCATCGACATATTTCTACTTTGGCTAAAATCTATTGTTTGACCAATTATCGCCTAAAAACGGGGAATCGAAAAATATGCAAAAACTTAAGCGGTCGGTCATGCTAGTTTTAAATCCGATTTTCCTGTTCCTTAGGGTCGATTTGAACAGGAAAAGTGTCGGAATAAATCATTTTCAATAGTTAAAAAGTTACAGCCGTGCAAACATTTTACGACAGTTGGGTTTAAACTAATAGGAAATTGAGTAACGCCGGCACATTGTTAAGCTAAGGTGTTAAAAGCGCGACATAATCACAAATCTGGCTTAACATATAATTGCTATATGCCATAAACGTCAGGAACTGATTATTCTACTATAGCTTATAAATATTAGAAACTATAAACCTAAAAAGGATAAAATATAAATGTAATTGGTATCTTGCGCGATTAAAAGGAAAACTCAAGAATCTTTTTATAATTTCTGTAGATAGTTACGGGTATTTAGATTTCAGGCAACGATATTTGATTTATGAAATAAATCTAAATGGTGAAAAGTTTAGAAATAAATAGAAATAACGTATCCTACCCTGGAAATTGTTAATGCCAAAAGCAACCTAACAACAAATTAAATAAGAGTGTCATTTGTATCCGCTATAATTATATACACCTGGTTTAGTCGTTCCTACGGTGCAATTTATCAAGGTGGTCAAGAAAGTTTTACTACCGCTACCCTTCTAAAGAGGTTCTTAACAAGTATAAACCGCGTCGATTTATACTCAAATCATAATATCCGTGAAGTGTGTCAAGACCGAGCAGCTACGCGTTAGCCTTTGGCGGTTTAATGTAAAAACCGTTTATATTTTTTACAACCACTATCAGAAACTGATAGTAGAAATTAGAGAAAATAAAGATGTAAAATAAGCCTAATTAAAAAAAAATATTTTCTTGACGATAATACAATTATTTTCAGTAGTTAATCGATTCTATGTTGATTTATTTTCAATACACGTAAAGAAGACAAGGTTGACTCCGCATTTGGGCACTTGGAAAACTCTCCCTATGACCAAATTATATTCAGGGAAAAGTCTAAGAAAAAACATCGTGAATATTCAGAAATATAGCCAATTGAAATTTAGTGACCTTTTCATCCGAAAAGAGAATACAACGAGATAAATATTCCCTTGGTAATCTGAGAAGGTCCCTACACATGGCTAAGCGTATACGTCGATGTCGCCTGGTAAGAACTGGCTTACACAAAGAGCGGTATCGCCTTAAGCCCGCAACCTTGAGTCTTCTCCAAACGGTGTTTGTAGACATTCTTACCCCAAAATTCGTCTCCCATCGCCTTTTCAGCTTTCTTAATGACAGGTGCTTATTGAGAGTTGCGTCTCTGGCTAGAGTCCTATTCACTCGGTCTTTGGTTAAACGAGGTCGCCCACTCCGTGGAAGATCCTAGCATTATATTTTTTTAGTTATATGGAAATGAATAAATTAAATACAAAATAAATTACCTTTACAGTGCCATGGGTACGGAACCTTTGATAAGTTCTCTGCGCACCCCTTACGGAACAACCAACGACATTGGCAATTATGGTCCAATTTTCCCCTCGCTCTCTCAGCTCAATTACTCGTAAACGTTGTCGCTCACTTAAACGGCCGGGCATCTTACTTCAATAAGTATTAATCGAAGCTAACCACCTTTGCAACGCGAACGAATTTTTATATACCGAATTTTTAGACGTTGGGAATTTTAATATCAATCACTGTAGGGGGTATTTATACTTTTTCCATCAAAACGATGTAATTCAGAAGTTACATCCCCTTAAAATATGAAATTTAAAATATATTTTGAGTTCTACAAATTTTACGTCAATTTTTAAATTGTATCTTTAATCCGCGATAACTGCGGATATACTATTTTAGTGTATTTTTATATTAGCTTGGTGAAACTAAGTACATTTTTGGCCATACACAAATTTAAAAAAATAAAAACATTTAACTAGATGACTGAAGGTAGACAACGTAAAGACAGATATCTACGCGCTTCTCTGAGAAAAAAAAACTTATTTCTATGTTTGTGGACTCGTTGGTTACCGAAAGCCGTAGGTTAGATAAAAAAGGGTACTGGAACCAGAAAAATCAGGTAGCTTATCGAAAACTTATCTGATAATAGAAATAGTAACCAGATTGCCTTATTCAATTAATCGTTCGAAACCCTAGTCGAAATCATTGGTAACTTAGACCGTTACCAAAGACCGCGATTTTTCGACGACCACGGGAAATATAGGATGCTAGATAAAACGTTCGCTTTGAAGTCATTTTCTTTCTATTTAAGCTACAGATATTCTTTATAATGTGGCGACATCACTATCTCCACCATCATCATTCGGCATAGTTACCGCTGAAAGATTTAACAAAAATGTTGGATTTCTCTACGTAATTTTACAAGTTGTTTTTTATTCATGAGGTTGAGTGCAGACTCCTTAGATTTTGTTATATGGTGACGACTATTTCGAATAACAGTATTCAACAGTAAAACAACTGTAGGCGATTAAGGCCATTTTCTGATCAATTACTGGTAATATTCGTCTGTTTAATAATGTTAATTGGATACAATGTTAATTGGATACCATGTTACTTGTCGCGGGTATAAATGATTTGAGTATAAATCGACGCGGTTTATACTTGTTAAGAACCTCTTTAGAAGGGTAGCGGTAGTAAAACTTTCTTGACCACCTTGATAAATTGCACCGTAGGAACGACTAAACCAGGTGTATATAATTATAGCGGATACAAATGACACTCTTCTTTAATTTGTTGTTAGGTTGCTTTTGGCATTAACAATTTCCAGGGTAGGATACGTTATTTCTATTTATTTCTAAAATTTTCACCATTTAGATTTATTTCATAAATAAAATATCGTTGCCTGAAATCTAAATACCCGTAACTATCTACAGAAATTAAAAAAAGATTCTTGAGTTTTCCTTTTAATCGCAAAAGATACCAATTACATTTATATTTTATCCTTTTTAGGTTTATCTTTTACCTTTATAGTTTCTAATATTTATAAGTTATAGTAGAATAATCAGTTCCTGACGTTTATGGCATATAACAATTATATGTTAAGCCAGATTTGTGATTATGTCGCGCTTTTAACACCTTAGCTTAACAATGGGCCGGCGTTACTCAATTTCCTATTAGTTTAAACCCAATTGTCGTAAAATCTTTGCACGGCTGTAACTTTTTAACTATTGGGTGAAAATGATTTATTCCGACACTTTTCCTGTTCAAATCGACCCTAAGGAACAGGAAAATCGGGTTTAAAACTAGCATGACCGACCGCTTAAGTTTTTGCATATTTTTCGATTTCCCGTTTTTAGGCGATAATTGGTCAAACAATAGATTTTAGCCAAAGTAGAAATATGTCGATGGTAGGGCTCATCCGACCCTTTCAAAGAAACCGGAGATTATGTTCCTAGCTCGTATAGAAATTAAATTATCCCCACTTTAATTTTAAAAATACAACGCGTCAAGACTTTTCGAACAGAGTGTACGTATGAAAAAATATTATTTTTATGTCTCGCTGTGGCTTAAATAATAACCGGCAATGTCTATCTGGAAACGGATGATGTCGACGTTAAATTTGCCTTGTCTTCAAAACCACAACACATAGAAAATAAAGCCATTGTTCATTAAATATAGCACTGGAAGAACTTTCAAATAAGCTAAGCACCATCAATTCCGACAACGTGAACCAGATATATTATGCTTTAAAATTTCGCACGAACGCTCTCTTGAAACCCTACGGTTTGGGTGCATACTAGAATATAAGCTATACCATTGGCTCATCTATCAACCCTGAAAGCTACGGCTGTTGCCACCTTAACACACCATGAGCCGATTTTTGGCACCTGGCTGTAGGAAAAATTATATTTTAAAATATGTTTTAAGGTTGAGACTCCATTTGGGCATAGTTGCCGCAGTTTTAAGCTGACTGGGCAAAAATGCAAAGACCGATGGTTTTGCGTTACATCCCAAATACGCATAATTAGGGAAACGTTTCGATGATTTGGTTGAAATTATACCGTATGTAAGTATAAAAATACTCACTTAGTTTCCCAACAACTAAAACATTTACTATTAATGCATTTTTTTATTAGTACGCTTACATCAACTAGAAACAATATGGCTGACTTACGACATACTTTTCAAGAAATGTGTTTAAAAATAATTTTATTATAAATTTTATTACTACTACTCAATAGATCTAACCAGTGAATTTAAACAACATAAAATATTTTAGCCTCAGGGGAACATTTACTCTATACAGGTATAAAAATTTCCAGAAAATAATTACAAAGAAAACGATTTTCTTGATTACGAAGACCAACACTTTCTGGGAGTGTTTTAGACAGTCCCCGTCTCCTTGTTGCACGCCAGAAATGCATCACAATATAACACTCTAATGCGTTTCGCGAAGTCCATTACAGGAGATTTGGTGGAATGACCTTCAAGAACTTTAACCGATTGGAAAACCAGCCTTTGACATTGAGGAATAAGCAACTTTAGAAACTCACCGTATCTTTGAAATTACGAAGGGGCAGGCTAATGGTTCTGCGTATACATTATTTTTCAACTCTTGTAACCCGTTCTGTCTAAATGGTATACAGTAAAGATATATTAACAATCAAAAGTAACATAAAATAATTAAGTATGACACTTTTTTTAAACGTTTCACTACATCTTTTCTTCATAGTGACTCTCAAAATGTCGAAAGAGCTTCTCCCAGGAAGGGACTTCGTGATCTTTATTTCGGTAAATGCAATTGCCTTTAGTCGCGTTTTTAAATATTTGAGACCAAAGCTTAGTGGAATTCATAACGCTTTCAATTGGAAAACTTACGCTTAATTTGGGAAAATATGGATCAATTATAGAATCGAAACCAAAGTTTTATAATTAAAGGAATGCTTTTTCAAAGTAAGCCTTTATAAAGTTTTCATCTTGCTAACTTTTAATTCCTGCATGGATACTTCTTTCGTAAGATAAATATTATTTACTTGTGGTTTCACAAGTTATTCAATTTTACCTTGGACGTGCTCCTTAATCTTCTTAGGAGTGTAGTATTAAAAAATAATTTATTTTCGTGATCGTTATCAATCCAGTTACACATACAAGAGATTAAGTGCGAACCTTTAAACGGGTAGGAAGGACCCCTAGAATTCATTAATTTTAATACATATTATATTAATATTAAATATTGTATATTAAATATTGCATATTAAATATTGCATATTAAATATTGCATAATAAATATTGCATAATAAATATTGCATAATAAATATTGCATATTAAATATTGCATATTAAATATTGCATATTAAATATTGCATATTAAATATTGCATATTAAATATTGCATATTAAATATTGCATATTAAATATTGCATAATAAATATTGCATAATAAATATTGCATATTAAATATTGCATATTAAATATTATATATTAAATGTTGTATATTAAATATTGCATATTAATTATTGTCTATTAAATATTGTATATCAAATCAAGAATGTATTTATTTATACTCCGGGAGAACGAATTTGTCGAGACTATCGACAGACACGTTGAGGCCCTAAGCCCCTAACCCCGTCACGCTAAGGGGGGGGGGGGGGTGGAGGAAAAAAGGAGGCGGTCTTATTTTTTGCGTCCTCGCAGCAGCGTTAATCGCGTCGAAAAACGTAATTTTTAAGAACCAATGAGATTGCAGTATTATTTGATTTTATTAAAGCGGAGGAGCATACCGGGGGCCCCAACGGATGGAAATGGAGAAACGCTAAAAATAATCTCGACATATTCATTCTCCCTGAGAATAAATAAATACGTTCTTGATCAAATATTGTAAATTAAATGTTGTATTTTAAATATTGTATATTAAATTATGTATATTAAATATTTTAAATTAAATGTTGTATTTTAAATATTGTATATTAAATTATGTATATTAAATATTTTAAATTAAATATTGTAAATTAAATGTTGTAGGCCTATTTTAAATATTGGATATTAATTATTGTGTATTAAATATTGTATTTTAAATATTGGATATTAATTTTTGTATATTAAATATTGGATACTAAATATTGGATATTAAATATTGGATATTAATTATTGTTTATTAAATATTGTATTTTAAATATTGGATATTAATTTTTGAATATTAAATATAGGATATTAAATATTGTATATTAATTATTGTTTATTAAATATTGTATATTAAATATTGTAAATTAAATGTTGTATTTTAAAAAGTATATTAAATATTGTATATTAAATATTGTACATTAAATATTGTATATTAAATATTGTACATTGAATATTGTATATTAAATATTGTACATTAAATACTGTATATTAAATATTGTATTTTAAATATTGTATATTAATATTTTATAGTAATCATTGTATATCAAATATTGTATATCAAATATTGTATATTAAATATTGAATGTCAAATATTATATATCAACAAAAATGTATTTATTTATACTCAGGGAAAATGAATATGTCGAGACTATCGACGGACACGTTGAGGCCCTAACCCCGTCACGCTAAGGGGGGGGGGGGGGGGGAAGGAGGCGGTCTTATTTTTTGCGTCCTCGCAGCAGCGTTAATCGCGTCGAAAAACGTAATTTTTGGGAACCAATGAGATTGCAGTATTATTTCATTTTATTACAGCGTCGGAGCATACCGGGGGCCCCAACGGGTGGAATTGGAGAAACGCTAAGAATCCCTACAAATTCATACTCCCTGAGTATAAATTAATACGTTCTTGATATCAATAATTGTTTATTAAATATTGTATTTCAATAATTGTTTATTAAATATTGTATATCAATAACTGTTTATTAAATATTGTATATCAATAACTGTTTATTAAATATTGTATATCAATAACTGTTTATTAAATATTGTATATCAATAACTGTTTATTAAATATTGTATATCAATAACTGTTTATTAAATATTGTATATCAATAACTGTTTATTAAATATTCTATATTAAATATTATATTTTATATTTCATAAATGATTTTATAAAAAACCAAGCGTCAAGTCATAAACGCATAGTCTAGGCGTTTTATCTACACGTTACGGTGTCGGGCTTGATCTCTCAATTACTACGTTAAAAATATTTCGCCCTGAAGCGCTTAAAAATAATTTAATAAAATATCACATATACTTTCGCATTCGTAATTAAGAGAAACCTGTAATCAGATAAATAATGGCCTCGAAATGGGGAATGATAATAGCAAACGTCACAATAGAATGGAAATTTTAACGACCAGATACTTTGATTTTAAATTTCGTAACACCCAAACCATGGTACAAAATATTTCCGTACTTTGGGGTTATAGAAAAGACATTCTTCTGTTGTAAATCTTCGTCGGAATCGAACCCGTCAGTCGCCATTTATGATTGAAGGGATAAGGAAAGTGGCGCTAAAATCACGTTTAGAATGGGTTAACTATTATTTCCCGAAGATTGACAAGCGAAGAGCGGGTTTAAGTAGTGGTTTCGCGCAAATATGCAATTAATCTTCGTTTAAAATTCCGGAATTGAATATTGAAATAAATAAATGTCAGTAAGTTCAATCGACTTTGAATTAGAATAAATTGGAGGCGCTCAGTTGTGGAAATCATTTGTAAGTTTTCATTTTCTTTCGAGAACAATTTTAATTTCTTAGTTTTTACGGAATAGAAAAAATAATAAAATAATAATCAGCTAGGCTAATACCTGAAGGACACCACACTTCAATTCATTATCAAGATAAGCCTAGCTGGAAAATGTATTTGATTTGCCACCGCGGATATATTTGTTAAACATGGCAATACGTCGGCAACTAAACTAAGAAAACAATAGTAACTTTCAGGAAAATACTGTAAAACCACGCAAAGTTTAGAAGCGTACTTGAAGATTTAAATTTCCAACGATTGAATACATCAAAAGAATTGCCATCAAAGTATCGAGAATGAACGCGTCAGTGTGGATATCGATCGTCTGTCTTTGGATCGGGGTGAACGAAGTGAAATCGGACGGTATCAGCGTATTCCCACATCCCATTCTGGAAGAAAGCGAAGAAATCGCCTACGAGAAATTGCTGGCCCTCGAATCGTCGATGAAGAGTGGCATTGAGAGTTTAATCAAGAGAGCCCTGCCTACGGTCATCAGCGCGGGACAGAACGCTGACATTAGTAACGAGTGCATGAGCGCCTTGCTTAAAACGGTCTTCGCTATTCGCAACATGGATCTATGGGCATTCGAAAGTAAGTATTCACCTTTTCAATTATTCGCGATGTGAACCCCTTCAATATCTGTTAATTGAGGCAAACTTATTCGAGCGGATCGGACGAAACAGCCTTCGGTTCAACGCGAAAAACGTACCCAATGCATTTGTTTAATAGTCGACGATGTATCTCAACAAGCGTGACTGATTTGAATTAAATTATGTATTTAAAGTGCCTCATCTTTCTCAAAAAAACGTTTTCTGATTGAAGGGGAGCAAATGAAGATAAAATAATATTTTATTTTAAATAAAACTAAAATTATAACTATATATTTGATGACCAGTTATATCGTCATATTTTAAGGATAATGACACCAAATTTGTTAAAATTGGAAAATTCTATAAAAGTTCTGAAATAAGGAGAGTTTTATTTGACTTATTATTTATAATAATCTAGCTTTGATGAAAGAGCTTATTCTGTAAAGTGTCCTAAGGCACCGTCATAAGGGGGGGGGGGAGGTACCACAACTGACAAATTTGAAAGCGCCGCAACTGAATGTTCACAATAGGCTGTTTTCATAGCTAGGTTTTATTGGCGAGAGAAGGAAATGGAGCTCCAGTATGTCAAAGAGCCAATTTGTTTGCCAAGAATAAGTAATAGACATGCAAATGATGTATACATATTCATATTTAGTTCAAGGAAAGTACTAAGAGTAAAGTATTTGTAAAATTATGATGACACGCCACCTAGCAAAGACGTTAGCTTCCCTTAAGGAATAACAGCTTGTTTTCTGTGGCATTCGATAGCCCTTAGTAATTACGTGAAAAACAATCGCAACCAATAGTTACTTCAAACACTCGACATGCATTTCAAAACATTGCATTAAGCCCTTTCAAAAGAATTTTCAGTTTCCCAATCGCAGACATTACATTTTTTAAATTTCGGATGATAATGATAGGGAAACTACCATAATTGACTATAGCTACATCTAGTCTGGAATTACTTATTACCAGTGTTTAAAAATTTCAAGCAAATTTTAATAGAATCAAATAATACAAAAAACCCGATAATTTAGCTTTACTCAAACAATTTTCGCTTTTTTGGTTTAGTTTATTTGCATTTAATTTAGTTTAGTTTATTTGCATTGCATTTCATTTAGTTCAGTTTAGTTTAATTGCATTGCATTTAATTTAATTTAGTTTAGTTTAATTACATTTAATTTTATTTAGTTTGGTTTAATTGAATAACATTTAATTTTTTTAGTTAAGTTTAGTTTATTTGCGTTGCATTTAATTTAATTAAGCTTAGTTTAATAGCAGAACGATATAGGATTTGGCTGAGGAAGGACTATGGTCCGAAAGCTCCCACTATTAAAATAAAAAAATAATCCATAAAGTAGCAGTCTTTTTTCATTAATATTTTAATTTCATAATTAACCTTGGAACAGAAATTTAACATTTATAATTAATAGCATTGCGTTTAATTTAATTTAGATTGGTTTAATTTTATTATATTTTATTTAATTTAATTTATTTTAATTGCGTTTAGTTGCATTTAGTTTAGTTTAATTGCATTTAATTTAGTTTAATTAAATTAAATTTAGTTTAATTAAATTAAATTTATTTTAATTAAATTAAATTTAGTTTGATTGCATTTAATTTAGTTTAATTGCTTTTAATTAGTTTAATTGCATTAAATTTAGTTACATTTTTCACTAAACACGCTTAAGTTAAAAAATATCGCTTTTTAATGTATCATTTTACTCTCTTGTGCAAAAGAGATTAATTGAAATTTAAAAAAATCAAACTTAAATTAACAATTTTATGCTGCTTTTATTTATAGAAAAACTAATTTTTGGGCTTGAAATTTTGTGCTTTTTTTCAAACTTTGAATTTCTAATTTCCTCAAGAGTGGCGAAACGAAATTAGAAAGGACTGGTTTAACGGCGGAAGTTCGGCGCTAGCGAAAAATGTAAACATTGCAACGATTACTTTTCAATCAGGCATTTTCTTCTGCGTTAGCACAAATACCACAGAAAACAATAATTCTATATAATAACCCTCTCTTTTATTTTTCTAAGTATTTAAATTTCAATACAGAGGTTAAGCCGAGAGCCCTAGAAGCTGCCTTGAACAACAACGTCTGGATTTACGTGATCATTCTCCACGGTTTTCGTTTCGCGATTTTACTTCAGAGTCGGAACCTTTTATAACTCCATATTTCTGTCGAGCTAATGTGACACGTGGTAGTATAATATATACAGCTTTTAAATAAAAATACTAAATATCGCAATTTTCCAACTCAATTATGGTAGGTTGTTCCTTTTTTAGCATCGTGCTTTTTAGCAATCGACAATCGTAAATACTGGTTTAAATTGAAATGCCCCTAAGCCTTGTATATGATAGGCGAAAACGGAGACATATGTAAAGTGAAGCAGGGTACACGAAAACAGATATTTGTGTTTAGGCAATACTCACAGTCATACATAAGGCACGATTTAGTATTGTTTAAGCACGTTTTTATACACAATCCTAAAGGATTTGTGTTTACTAAGATCATACTTAGTCAAAAGGGGGAAGAACTTCATAATTTTATTAGTAAATTTATAGCTCATAAAAGGGGGGAATTTGCCCCTTTTGCCCCCCTTGCGGGCGCCCATGAGACACGGAACCGTGTTGTCCGCAGCCGCCGCTGATGCCGTAGATACCGCCGCCGAATCTGACAAAACGCTCCAACCATAAGGTTTAAAAGGGTCAGTTATATGACAAACGATGGAAAAATTCAGATCCTCAATAGCCTAATATTCATTTTGTTGGTAATTTACCCATTTCATAATATTAGTAGATTTTCGACTTAAAATGTGCATAACTATTTTAAATTACGACCGACTTGGTTGAAAATTATATTTTTTGTTAGTACTGATCATTTCTGAACTGTGTTTTTCGTTTCATTAAAAAATTTCAATTTTATTTGAGATTTCTGGGCCATATTCGCGGAACCTCATAACCCGCGTTCGCACTAATGTGATATTTGAATTTCGTACCAAAAAACATGGCTACCTTATTTCTAAAACAGGTAACTTGAAAAATTCGGTTTCCCTCAAAATTAAGTTAAATTAACGCATTCGCGTTTTGCTACCTTATTTACAAAACCAGGTAACTCGAAAAATTAGGTTTGTCTAAAAATTAATTAAAATTAACACGTTCGTGTTTCGCTACCTTATTTCTAAAACCAGGTCTCTTAAAAATTTCAATTTCAATAAAAATTATCTTGGTTTTTTTAATTTAAATTAACTGAAATATATTTAATACATCGGGCGATTGTGTGTATTTAAATGTCCGTGACATCTTGTTATTTTAGTTATGTACCCAGGTCTTGCATATATTACTAAAATGAATTAAAATTCTATCGTAACTGTACTTAACTGATTTTAAAGAAATTAATTTTACGAACGTCTAGAAGACTCTAGATACTCCCGACGTTGTGGTCCAAACTTCTATAGTGCCCTGATTTACTGCTCTAATGCCACGCATTCATTTTTGCATTTACATTGGTAAAACAGAATGGTTAAACATATTTTTGTATGTAGAAGTTAGCAATAACAGAACAATTAAAGTTATCTGATTGAAAAATTGTGATTTTGAGGAATTCCGCTGTTTTCAAAATTGGTTTCTAAACCAATTTAGAAAGTAATACATAAGCCTGGTTAAACCAGCATTAGAAAACTTGTTGGGGGGAAATGCTGTGAAGCTACTTTCGATTAATAATTTATAATTTGCAGTGATCGATTCAATCGGAATTCCATCTGGAGGATTCCTGAGAGGTTTGGCAGCCGCGCCCGGAAGCTCCACCCAATGTCTGAACGTCGTCATCCCGTCATCCAACCCGAAAGTGGAGAAGCAAAAGGGACAATACTGCGTGGTGCGAGTGCGTTTTCCTCTGCCACCTCGACCGACAAGAATCCAAGCTTTGGGAAATGTTTTTAAACGCGTTAACGTCACGTTCAAAACAGGGGTAATATTGCGGAATATAGATCAAAATCTTCGTACAACTTTCGAACCAGATAACTACCGCGTGGGCTGACTTTCGCACCAAATAAGTACCGCGTTGTCCAACTTTCAGACCAGATAAGTACCTCGTTTCCTAGCTTTCGAACAGGATATGTATCGCGTTATCGAAATTTCGAACCGGATAAATATTATGTGGTTCTACTTTCAAACTGGATAAGTACTGCGTGGGCCGACTTTCGAACCGAATAAGAACCACGTTTTCCAACCTTCGAACAGGATACGTACCACGTTATCCCAATTTTGAATCAGATAAATACAATGTGGTTCTTCTTTCAAAACAGATAAGTACCGTGTGGGCCGACTTTTGGACCAGATAAGAACCACATTGTCTATTTTTCAAACCGGATAAGAACCACGTTGTCCAACTTACAAAAACGGATAAGAACCACGTTGTCCAACTTTCAAACCGGATAAGAACCGCGTTGTCCAACTTTCAAACCGGATAAGAACCGCGGTGTCCAACTTTCAAACCGGATAAGAACCGCGTTGTCCAACTTTCAAACCGGATAAGAACCGCGTTTTCCAACTTTCAAACCGGATAAGAACCACGTTGTCCAACTTTCAAAGTGGATAAGAACCGCGTTGTTCAACTTTCAAACCGGATAAGAACCGCGATGTAGAACTTTCGAACCGGATAAATACAACGTGGTTCTACTTTCGGCCCGGATAATACCGCGTTCTCCAACTTTCGAGAGCAACATTTGTCCAAACATTAGGGCCCTGCCCAGTACGCACGGGCCCTCGATAATTTGTAACGGCCTTTTGCTTTTCTCGTTGGGCCAGATTACTCACCGAAAGTTGTAAGACGATTTTTACGGGAATCAATCAAACTATTTGACATGTTCATAGCTTTAAAATTTTCAAGGTAATGAATGAACTTACCAAAATTTTATCGGTCATTTACGACACACCGTTCAAACTGGGACTGTGCATTCCAAGCGCTTGTACCTCGGGGGACCTAAACGAACTAATACAACCAAGTAAGACCGTGAATCAGCTAAGCTAATAAGATAATATTCAATGCGACTTTTAATGCCTTTAATTCAGGTGACCCAGTTATATTGCGTAGGAGGGTGGTGGTCAGCTCCCTACACCTACTATTACCGTTAACCTCTACAATTTTTTTTTTGTAAATACCCCTTCAACCAGTGTTGAGATTACTTTCAAACTGTACGCGTACAATTTTCATTGGTCGGGCCATTTGGCAAAGCGTTTTACGGGCGGGGGAGACATTCTGAACTTTCCTCTTCCGACGGTGGCCGCTGCGCGCTAGGAGCAACAAACACCACACCCCACACAAGGAGAACGCAACCCGTCAAAAGTCGTGGATTTTCTTGTGTACTTTTTTCATTGGCTAGACGCTTTAGCGCCTGCTGCCGTCGGAAGGGGAAAATTCGGAAATTGTCTTCCCCCCCGCCCGGAAAACGTTCAGCGTAAAGGCTCGTGACGCTCGTCCAATGAAATTCGTACACAACCCTTCGTTAGCGTGTTTAAAGGCTAGCTGCGTTCTCCTTGTGTTTGTTGCTCCTAGGTGGCAGGCGCTAAAGCGTCTAGCCAATGAAAAATGTACACACGAAGATCCGTGTCGTAAAACGCGTTGCGTTCAATCACTCCAAACCACCCTGCACATACATATAAAAATATCTTAAACACCCTCTGATTTATCATAATTCGCGCAATAAGTATTCACAACATAGGGCCACAAAGAAAAATTCAGTACAACGTTATCCCGCTCTCGATTATCATAATTGGCGCTTTAAATTAACTAAGATTAACTTTACTACAAAGAAAATCCATTACAGCGTTATCTGTTCACAATGTCACAATCACCCGGTCCCTCAATATCATGAGTATATCATTAACAGCCTTAAAATCATTTTAACATAAAGAAAAACTAATTAGTCAATCACCTCTCAATTAGGAATAGTTCAATCACCTTAATCACAAAGCAAGAGGAATTTTGTGGGAAACTAGGGTTTTGTCAACCACCCCAGGTAGCAAAAACACGTGTATTTATAGTGGAATTTTCGTATTTTTCATGGATAATACGTGTTTGAAAATTACACACGTGTAGAACACGTGGAATTTAGTGTTAATAGCTCACGAAATACAGTTCGTGTAATTTAACACGTGATCTCCTGGTGTCTTAAAGGTTTTTAACTCACGATGGTTTTTTGGTGTGAATTTACACGTGCCCTGAAGGTGTTTTTTAAATATTCAGTTAAACGAAAATCGGTTCGTGTAATTTCACACGTGATCTCCGCGTTCTTTAAAGGCTTTTAACTCACGATGGTTTTTTGGTGTGAATTTACACGTGCCCTGAAGGTGTTTTTTAAATATTTAGTTAAACGAAAATCGGTTCGTGTAATTTCACACGTGATCTCCGCGTTCTTTAAAGGCTTTTAACTCACGATGGTTTTTTGGTGTGAATTTACACGTGGCCTGAAGGTGTTTTTTAAATGTTCAGTTACACGAAAATCGGTTCGTGTAATTTCACACGTGATCTTCGCGTGTTTTAAAGGTTTTTAACTCACGATGGTGTTTTGATGTTAATTTACACGTGGCCTGAAGGTGTTTTTTAAATGTTCAGTTACACGAAAATCGGTTCGTGTAATTTCACACGTGATCTTCGCGTGTTTTAAAGGTTTTTAACTAACGATGGTTTTTTTATGTAAATTTTCACGTGCCCTGAAGGTGTTTTTTAAATGTTTAGTTACACGAAAATCGGTTCGTGTAATTTCACACGTGATCTCCGCGTGTTTTAAAGGTTTTTAACTCACGATGGTTTTTTGGTGTTAATTTACACGTGGCCTGAAGGTGTTTTTTAAATGATCAATTACACGACACAAATTATTTTTGACTTTTGATATAAATATCTTAACGTTGGAATTCAACGGAAGCCCGAGCGTAAAATATGTCTGCTGAATAGCGACCGCCATGCAATAATTGGTGAAGAATTTCACTATAAGTTGCAATGGACTGCTCACATATAGGGCACTCTGAATGTTTATTAGTTATACTGATATCGGCAGATTTCCGATGATAGCCAGAGTTCCTACACAGCATTGATGAGCCCCAAAAGGGGCGAGAACAGTCTACTTATGGAATCTTTGGCCTAAAAATTTTGTCTTTTGCTCATTTTGCTTTTTTATTGAAAATTCATTTCTTTTAAAAAATCATTTGAAAATATTGTTTTATTCGAAAGTTTATAAATAATATTGGACATAAAATATATTAATCGTATTTAATATTTAATTTTAGGCGAGTATGTTAAATTTTTTCACATGAAAGAGTTGTGGGTGTTTTTAATTAACAATAACGCAATATTTTCATTTATGAATGTAGGAGAATTATTAGGGTTAAAGAATGGAAGTTCGATGTTCGTTCAATGTTACTACGGTGGTTGAACACGTACAATTAAAGGTGTTATACAGGAACAAAGTATGTGTTCGAACACGTGGACGATCAGTATATGATCACGTGAACAATTCGTGTTTAAACACGTAAAAATGGGTGTGAAAGCACGTGCATGTTTCGTTTTTAAACACGTGCATGGTACGTATTTACACACGTAGCGATTGTTGAATATACACGTGGACGGTCAGTTTATGCACACGTGGATGGTCGGTGTATGCACACGTGGCCGGTCGGTGTATGCACACGTGGAGGTCGGTGTATGTATACGTGGATGGTCGGTGTATGCACACATGCGAAAAACGTTATCAAATCGTGCTGTAACACTTGTTTGAGGGTGACAGGCTTGCCGTTTTCCCCACGTGAACTCCACACGTGTACCGCACTATCATATTACTCGTGTTTAACACGTGTTTTTGCTACCTGGGACCTTCATAACATTGTCTCAATAATCCGGTCATTTAACATAAATAGCCTACTAATCTATAACAACCAAAGATTAATTTTATCTAAAAAACTCATGACCACGCTTTATTAATCACCCTGTAAAATAATTAAAAAAATATTTCAATCTTTTGTAGATTAAATTTATAAGCGAATTATTACTACCTAAACATCCTGTATATTAAAAACATTATCTCAATAACCCTGTCGTTTAACATAAATAGCCCACTAAGCATTAACAACCAAAGATGAATTTTAACTAAAAAACCCATGACCACGCTTTATTAATCACCCTGTAAGTTTATTATGTGCTTTTTTTTAATCAATCCTTCAGATTAAATGAATAAGCGCACTCAAAAACCCATGACCACGCTTTATTAATCACCCTGCAAGTTTATTATGAGCTTTTTTTTAATAACTCCTGTAGATTAAATGAATAAGCGCACTCAAAAACCAGACCTCGCTTTATTAATAACCCTGTAAGTTGATTATGAGCGATATTTTAATCACTCCTTCAGATTAAATGAATAAGCGCACTCAAAACCCCGACCATGATTTATTAATCACCCTGTTCGTTAATTATGAACATAATTTCAATCACTCTGTACTTTAAAGTAAAAAGCGCACTATTACAACCTAAGTGTAAATTTCACCAAAATATCAACCGCCCTGTACAATAACTCAATCACCCTGTCCTTTAATATAATCACGGAACTAATTCTTGAGAACGGAAGAGTTACATTACCACACACAATAAAATACAACGCTATAACAATCACCCGGTTCATTAGGAACAATATTTCAATCACCCTGTACTTGATACGCACACTTTAATGGGTTCGTTCAGTAACTAGTCAACGGAGTCAGCGTTGAACCGTTGAAAGTTGTTGAATGACTTTTTGTACTCCGGTATTGACGTCACGATCCTCATTGGTTGCTCAACAAATTCAACGTCGCAGTGAAGCGTTGATCGCGTTGAGCTTGATTTTCATGTGGGTTTAAACGCCACGATTTTCAACGCAGGAGCGTCTACTTCTTTTTCGTTCAACGTGGATTTTACCGAAAGTACGCTATAACAAAAGGAATTTGTAGATAAATATCACCCACGGTGTGTGTAAAAACTGAAAGGGCTGTATCATTCATCGCGTAACCCCGCGTTTCAGAGAGGAAAGTTTAAAAATCCTACTCCCTTTATTTTTTCATACTCACTCAATATTCACTGCGTCGCAACAGTGTTGCCAATGTGTGGGATTTTTCGCGATTTTTCGGCCTGTGTGGGATAAAGGGATTTTTAAGCGAAAATCATTGTTTTGTGGGATTTATTTACCTTAAAATTGTTTTTAAATTTTATTTTTAAAAACCACTGATTTTTCTATGCTGACAGCCACCCCCTAGGCTAGCCCTAGCGTAGCCTAGTACACACAGTGATGCAGCTCATTAACATAGCTAGACACGTAGAATTACACAAATTAGCAATGTATTAGAAATTGTAAAATATTAACTAAATAGTTAATATTATTCACAAAAAGCTAATATTAGCTTTTTGTGAATAAAATTGAATATTTTTTTTATTTTCTAATAGTTTTTTATATTATTTTTTTTTTTACCGCGCTACGAAACTAAAAGAATATTTGGCATGTTTTCCGCTGAGTTTTGGGAGGTGGCGTGGCTAAAAACGTTTTTGGGGTTTGCTGAAAATTTGGTAACTGGGCTGTGGGATTTTCGCTCCTCAAACATTGGCAACACTGCGTCGCAAGAGGGCCTGTTTATTGCCCTCCTATCTTGGCTTTCTACCTTTGGCTGCAAATCTGGGTTTGCCTCTGCGCTTATACTCGCAAATTTTCTTCTCACAGGCCTGGACGGGTCTCGGAGCGCTTGCCCGATTAACGAGGGTTTTTATTTGACAGTTACAAAGTCGAGTGGGCGAGAAGGTCGAGTAATATTATGTGTTTTTATTGCCCGTTGTCCAGAAATTAAAGGGAATATAACCTTCAAAGCAGTCTTTATGGAAAACCCCTTAATTTTTTTCAAATTTCCCTGTACAGTGGCGCCAAAGGCAAGAGCGGCCAGAGCTGCAAGCGTTGGTGCTCTACACCAAATACCTGAGGTTATATTCCTTTCAACAACGCTTCGATCGCTTTGGATTATTCGTTTATCTCGCTATTCGATCGCCTTTGAATATTGAATCGCTTTGAATCTGTTTAATTCAGTTTAATATATTTATTTGAAATAAATTACATTTTTAAGATTCTATTACAATAATTATAAAAACAACTAGCTGGGGCCCGGCTTTCGGCATTTTAAGGAGATAGTTGGCGCGAGTGTCTTTTTCTTAAACTGGAACTAAATTCAAATAACAACATCAGGCGTTCACGTATTGTAAGGTCCCTGGAATTTTCTAAATACCTTATTTAAAAATGAATGTTGTTGATGCAACTATAATCGTAGCTAAAAACAGCAACGGCCTAACCAAATATTTAATTTGTATCCGAAACGGACCTAATTTCAGAAATGTATGTAGATTTGAAGGCGAAAATCTCCAAAAACCAAAAAGAATATTGGGATATCGAGGGTCTATACTTTTAATTTGACGTAATGAGCATCCGATGAATTGCGTGACTTCAAACCGGAAACGCGAAAGAGCGTTCAGTAGTCGGTGAGAGTTACTGAACGCTAGCTTGAATATATTCTTTATTAAGGGTAAAATCGAGTCATTTATCGTCGAAGAAATTGGAAATTAAATTGAAGAATCCAAATTATGTTGCAAAGAAAACAATTTTATATTGGGCTCTTATGCATTTCTACTTATATGAACCAATGTATTTTGTGTGACAGTGTATGTTATAATTACGTAAACACATTTTGAAAGTCTTTTTTAACCTCTGGTATGTAGGAAATAACACAGTCAAAAAATAGATTTATAGCTTAAGGGTTGCGATTTGCAATCAAGGGCAATACTAAAATGGAAATTACACAAAAAATGTTTTGTCCCCCAACGGTGGCGTGGCGGAGTGTTTGGCACTTTCGCATCCAGCTTGTTGCACAGGGTGATAAATCGAAACTACTCCTTGTGCGTACATTTTGCTAGTTCTCTCTCCCACTGGTTAAAGGGGTTTCCCCTTTCCATAAAAACTTGTAGAGGTTAACGGTAATAGTTAGCGTAGGGAGCTGTTGGCTCACGTGACATGAAGGGCTTGCCACCACCCACTTATGCATTGTAACCCAGTCACCTGTTTAAGGCATTAAAAGTTACTAGATGACTTGGGCCTAAGGTGGTGCCTTGGTTATTAGCCTAGCTGATTATTATTATTATTATTACTTCGCTTATACAGTGATATCTGTAATATTGTAATCCATTATTTTTTCAGTTTCCAAACAAGTGGGGATTTACACAGACGTTGAGTTTTGCCTTCTGAAAGAGCCATACATTTTTGACGCTGTACAAATTGTGATATTGTAAGCCAAGTTTAAAATTGCCAAAATTATATGTAAATTTAGGACTCGTTTTCGATGGGCGCTGCCAGCTCTGACTTTTCTTGGTCCTGAAATAAAGTATTATTAAAAATAAGAGAAATTAAGAGATATAGCTTTGAAAACTGAAATACTATCAAATTTGTTCCGGATCTAGTTTTTAGTATATCTGAATTAACAAAAGATTTTAATTAGCTTTACCATAAGTTTGTTTCACCAAGGACCAAATAAATTATTATTATGTGGACTGAGCTATCAGGATATGCCAGGACTTATTGGAAATTGCAACTTTTTAAACAGTATTTATTATTATTAGGACAATATATGTGGTACTCGTGCTTACGAACATCCTGGGAACATTCCTAGATGAAACTCTGTGGCGTAACAACAAAGAGGGATATCCCCAGAAAATCTGTGGGGCATTTTCAATTACACAGAACATGGCTGACTTTCTACTCACCAAAATTCCCCCGAAAAGAGGACTGGATAGCATGAATGGCATGCGGTACGTCTCCACAACGTGGGTTATCTTGGGACACGCTTACATGATTTTTGAACGCAATTTATTGAGTAAGTTTAAAAGATGTTTCGTTTTATGAATGTTTGATTGAATGCTCTATCCAACAGGGGAAACCAGAAGCTTGTCAGAGGTCGTTGAGGACTTCTCCTTTCAACCTATCGTCAACGGATTCCTCTCGGTGGATTCTTTCTTCTTTATTACGTACGCTTCCTTAAATCCGCACCCTCCTAAGTCCGCGAGAGAGTACTATCACTACGTAGTTTTAGCCACTATGGCTGACTTTTAAATTTAGTTTTCTTCATGGGAAAAAGCTTGAGTGACGTCACAGTGATAATGCTTCTTTTATTTGCTAATTTTGACATAACACGCATAAGTATGACACTGAAATATTCCCGTAAACGATAGTCTTTCGCAGACCAATTGCTTACTCGTTAGCTTAGAAACTTTCTTCACTCTTCGTTGGCTAAATTACTTCCATGTTAGTTTGATGCCAATAAAAACGATTGAAAACGCGTTTTTACTTTCGAGAGCGTTTCAATTTTTACTAAGCCTTGGTTGATCCGTTAGAAAGTCGACTTTTCGGCTGTCGTTAGCTGGTAGCTTCCGAGACTAATAACGGCAGTGGAGACATGGACTAATTAACAACAGGGACGGTCCGGCCCTGGAAAAAAAGTAAAAAGAACAAGCATCGACGCACTCTAGCGGTACTCGCGGGCATAACAGGAAATGCTTGTATAGGCTGGTGATTCAAAATAAGCGGGGGGGGGGGGAGAAAATAGGTAAAGAAGCTTCCTTGGAATGCTTGGAATTTAAAAGTTGAACCACGAGATTACCATGCGGTGCTAATATATTAGTCTTTTAAATTAATCGTCGTAACAATTTAGAATGTCGAGCTATTCCGATCGTACATATAGTAAAATATTCTGCTTACCGCCTGGAAGCAATTCCCAAATTTGTTACGGTAATTATTATTATAATCATATAATATTATTCATAAATATACCAAGGCTTAATAATTGTTTACCTTTTTTTTGATGATGAATAATTTCCGAGATAATTTCGAATCTATCTTAGAATTGGAGGTGGAAAACGTATCATTTAACTATACCAATTATACTAAAATAATAAGTATTATACTTATTTAACGTGATAACATGGATGGTTATGAGACACGTTTGGGGTTTCCTTTGTAAACAACAATCTGAAAATTCAAATCACAACCGCTAAAACCGTTAAAAATCAGTTTCCAGTTTATGACGTTTGAATCACCAGGATAAAAAATATTTGACTGGCAACGCTGCTGAACGCGTTAACACTTTGTTTTGGGGTCTTTATAGGGAAATGTTATAGATCTGGGCCGTCCCTCTTGTTAATTAGTCCATGGTGGAGAGTTCCCAGTCCTTAGCTTCGTTATAATTTAGGCGGTCAATGGCGAAAAAAATTAGCGTTGGGGAATAGGAAGTGTCATACTTATATTTATTTTGTTACTAACGCTATTACTGATAACTTTATTCTTTAACAGATCAGTGCTAGTTTCTTATCACTTAGTGAAGCATTTTGACTCTGGGAAGGGATTTCCACTATTGACTGTTATCGTCAAAAGAATGCTACGGTTGAGTATAAGCGGAAGCCACGTCATGTTGCTGATTTCTGACTAGAGTATTTGACTGTTAGGTTGCTGCCACCGTTACTTCTAGTGGCGTCCGTCATGGTCATCCTGCCCGCTGTTGGTTCGGGGCCGTTCTATAAAGAAATAATGGAAGACCAGGCGCAAATGTGCAGGGACAAATGGTGGCACAATGCCTTATTTATCAGTAATACGGACTATCTCACGCAGATGGTAAGCTTTAATTTTGGAAGGAAATGAATTTACGCTAAGGTGGGAATAAACTTTTCAGTGCCTGCCTCATACGTGGTACATTTCGACCGAATTTCAATGTTTCCTATATTCTATGATATACTTCCTCACTCTCTTCAAGTAGGCTTCGCTATTTCCTTATTGCGTGCAAATTTTTTATATATCCTAATTTCAGGTGCAAGAGGCTTGCGAATCCAATACTGGTATTCACGATCATTTTAAGCGTGACTTCTACTGGCTTTCAAACGTACTACTTTGAATATCCACCAACATATTTAGGACATAATTTGGTAGATATAAGGTAAAATAGCTTTTACTTTTTACAAATTCAAACTATTATATAAAGTTGCAACCTTAGAAGGGTAAAACATATTATTGCGCTTCTCCTGGAACCCTTTGGAGGGAATTTGGTTTGTTGTGAGAACTTGGAACTTAAGGTGATGTTTAGTGTTATCTCTTGAACGTTCAAAGAAAGACTTATTCGAAAAACATTATCATACATGTTAAACTTTTTTAAGGAATCCATGGGGAATAATTAAAATAAAATTCCTAATCGTTTTTCTTGTGATGTTTCTGAGGACAAGGGATAATTAACAAATTCCGAAACTCAACTGCGTTAAATTATTTGTTTTTAATAAATTTCAAATATTTAGTAAATATTTAGATCAACACTGAAAACCAAGGTTGTATAAACTAAGTTAATACGAACCATCAACTGGCTAGAATTCCAGGAATAGTTTAAAAATGAGAAAAGTTAGAGAAGTCCATCGTGTAAGGCACAAATAAGCTAAACCCTAGAAGAATTTAAATATTATTATGGTAGAAATATTGCGTGAGATTTTTCTAAGGTATACTAATAAAAATAAGTAGTTATGTTTTATACATTATTTGATTTAAACTTTAATATAGAAAGCAGTTAATTTGAAAATCCCGCCAATGGTTTACAGCTATGGGTCATTTTTATATACTTATATACCCTTCTAAGGCTGCAACTTACCACTTAACCTCTGCAGATTTATCAACACGTACAACAGAAACGTCTATATGCTTCCTCACGTCCACTTGGGAATCTACGCAATTGGACTGTATTTAGGAACTTTCTTATCGAGAAACCCCAAGTACAAACTTTCTATGGTAAGATCGAATTAGTGGTGGTATTGTACGAACAACAGAATGAATGACGTATTTTCAGTGGACTGCAATGATCGGCTGGCCCATCGCGTTTGCGGGTGGAATGGCTATCGTTTACTCGACATACCCTTGGAACAGGCGCCAAGAATATACGCAAGTGGATGCGGTTGTGTATTCGGCATTGCAACGGACGGCGTGGGGAGCGTGTCTAGCATGGGTGGTCTTGGCATGCTACACACAGAAAGGAGGTCCAAAATTATATTGGTTTTAAATTCAAATTATCTAACGTTTCTCAATTTGTATGACAATTTTGAGATATTTCCCTTGACACTTTAGGCAATATTTAATAATTAATTGAGTGAGAGCCTTTTTATAAATTTTTACAATTTCCATTACACTTTCCTGACTGTTTAGACCTTTTTTTTGAAAATTTTGGAATTTCCCAGTTTTCCCTCATCTGTATATAGCCACCCTGTTTTGTAGGACAGATCACTTAAGGGCTCCTCGTTAAAGAATCCGTTATCATTTCAGGAGTGATCAATACGGTACTTTCGTGGCCAGGGTTTCAGCCACTGAATCGTCTGACGTACCTGATATATCTGGTACACATGCCAGTTTATATGTTCGTTCAATCCGTTAAACTCGGGCCCAGCGATGCAACTCATTATAGTCTTGTAAGTTATCTATATCAAGAACTAAAAGAATTTCGTCGTAAATATTGGGAAAAGTGTACCACGTATAATATACCTCTTATCAGATAAGTTTCTAGCTAGGTCTAACAAATGGGGCCACGCGGGCTCCAAATAGTATTTCCACATGAGCAGACTTCTTCGAGGAGATAACAAATTCCATTTGAGAAAATACAAAACTATGCTTTTAAAAGCATTAAATTCTAAATTAAAAAAATCTGACCACTCTTTTTGTGTATTCATTAATAACGCATCCTGTTCGTCTTTTTTTCTGTGTGGGTTGATTTCTTCTTTGTTTAAGCTCTTCCCTCTTCCTTAAGCGTTGAGTCCTTTATTTTGGATCGAGTTCCTTTTTCTTTGACTATCGTCGAGTCCTTACTTCTTCTGCTAGCGTCGAGTAATTTTTTCTTCGACTATCGTCGAGTTCTTCCTTCTGCTGCTAGCATTGAGTTATTTTTTCTTCTGCTAGTATCAAGTTCTTTTTTCTTCAACTATTGTCGAGCTCTTCCTTCTTCTGCTAGCGTCGAGTTCTTTTTCCTTCGACTATCGTCGAGTTCTTCCTTCTTCTGCTAGCATCGATTTCTTTTTTCTTCTGCTAGCGTATAGTTTTTCTTTACCTGACTGTATTTCCCCAAACCTAACGAGGGCTTAACCTGACAGTATCCCTTACAGGCGTCTCTAAGAATTTATGAGCTCAGAGCTTGATTGTCCTTACTCATCCTGTATTACATATGTTTATACAATAATGAGGCCATATTTGATTTCAGATTTTCACTTTTTTCGGCGTGGTGTTGAGCAGTCACATCATATCGGTTTTCTTGAGAATCCTTTTCCAGTCTCCAATAATTCGACTAGAGGCGCTGTTCTTCGAGTGGTTGGCGAGTCGTGTCAGCAAAAACAACAAAATCAGCGAGGGCTCGACGGTAACAATGCACGTGGCTGATATCAAAACCAACGGTTCGACTACTGCCTCGAGCCCGGCTTAATTGAAATCGATCGACTTGACATAAATAAACCCATATTACGTCAATATTTCCGTACGCTAGTACGTCACCACTTCCGTGTTTTACGTCAACATATCCGTAATCGGCGTAACTGTTTCTGTGCGCTTGTAAGTCAATATTACCGTTCACTACTTCACCATTTCCACGCGCTAAGTCACTTTATCCGTAAGCCATGTCACCATTTTCGTGCGCTAGTCGCCACGTTAACATTTCCGCGCGCTACGTCATCTTTACAGCCACAGACAACTACTCCAATAAGCAGACCGCATTAAAACAGGATATCTTTTAATCTAAAACATCTGTGCGAGAGTCAAATAGTTCGTAGGCCTGTAGAGAATTAAATACAAGTGGTTTTTCCATTTTTGCGTGTTTACTTATTAAAAAGATTCTTTTCAGTTTTCAAAATGTGGCCAGGTATGTTGGGAAGTGAGGTGGTTCCGTAAATTCATTTGTAAATGAATAATAAGTCGGCTGTTGGTAAATACCATCTACATTTATAAAACTGAACTAGAAGCTACAAATATCTCTGCTTGATTCGAAATACTTGTCTGATTTTTTAGTTGCCAAAGTGAATCATTAATGATGGTTATGAGATTAAATAGAGCGAGCAGACGAAGAAAAAAATTTTCGCCGAAGCATATCACGAGTGTTACAGCCAGCCAAAAAACTGAATGTAGTGACTGATGCACAATCTACTTTCAATGCATTGAAGTATACTTTTTCTACGTTTCTATACAAAACATATCTAGAATCGGCTTCCAAAAGGTTGCAGCAGATGGCCCCGCAATGGAAGCGAGGAAAATTAATGGCCGTATTCTGGAAGAGAAAAGGATATTCCCCTAAATACGGTCCACCCGTTATACCTCCGTTAACTTAGCGCTAGCTAAAACTTAAAACTTAGCCTATAGCGCCATCTTATAAAGGCACTATTTATGTATTGACATGAAAGTATGTACATGTTATTTCATCTGATAGTCGGTCAAAACGACAAGAAGTACCTGTTTTTTGGAAACCTATTTTATTAAGTTAGGTTTTAGTAGCTTAATTTAGTTAAGGAAACTTTCTTTGTTTGTAATTTAAAATAACTAATAAACTTTTTTGTTGTAAAATAAGTAATTTTGTCAACTATTTACTAATTGTTGTCTTACTATCAAGACACTTCCCAGTTTGATTAAGCATATACCCTAGTTTAAAAATTTAATTCAATAACAAATATTGTAATATATACAGGGTATTTCCGATATTTTTATATTATTATTATTATTTATTATAGTAATTAATATATGATATTTCGACTGGGGGAGATTGCATACAATATTTCTTCGAGAGGGTGAGAATCGAATTATCTTGGTTATCTCATCACACCATTTTTATTAATAGGGAAAATAATGTAATCAACTAAGCAAATTATATAACCATAGATTAATTATAATACTTTCTGACCCTCTTAAAAACACTTGACTTTTATTTTTTCATGTATAGAAAATGTATTTTTGTCCTAAGATAATTTGTATCTACAAAGGAATTCAAAACGTTATCTAGGACGATGATGTCGGCCAATTCCCTTAAATTTTCAGTAGTGTTAAATATTTTGTCCGATTGTGTTTCTTAGCAACGTTTTCGGTCGTCTGAATTCGCTAAACGATCTTTCCACCATAGTAGAACTTACCGGTATCGTTAATAAGATTCTCAAAAGTTTCGTATCGTGGATTTATGAGATTATCTCTTCCGTAAATACAAAATGAAATCGGATATATAAGTAAACGTTATTGTGTAGGAAGAAATATCATCTAGGGGCAGGTCTCGATGTAGTCTTAATCAATTTCTATCAAAGTTTGATCCGTGGAAATCCTTTACCATCTCTTCAGAAACTGTTTTGTCGCCAATAACGAATTTTCAGTTAATCAATATTTTTATTAATTTTATTAAATTTTATCAAAATTAATCACTATTTCAAAATTTGGTCAAATTTGGTCAAATTTATCTCATTCTATCAATTTGATAAACACAATTGATTTTTATCACATTTAAGATTTTTTTTATCTATAAAATCCATTTTTATTAATTTTCTATCAAATCAGTTGCATTTTTACCCATTTTCATCAAATTGAAAAAATTTATTAAATTTTGATCAATTTTATTGATTTTCGTCACTTTTTGTGTTGTCAAAAACATTTTCGGTTGCCATGACAAAACTAATGAACGCTGAAACTTTTTCTTTTGGAAATTTTCATGATTCATTAAGGCCTACTTACCCCCGAGTTTGGACAAAATCGGTGTGTTACACCTCGGGTAGTCTCCTTGTAAGAGTTAAGTAATGTATAAGCATACATGATTTCTTTAAAGATGAAAGATAACGATATTGCTGGGTGGCACGGGTGTCGTTAGTATTTTGAGCCTGGGTAGGGAGAGGGTTGACTCAAAAATGAAAAAGGAGAGATAAATTAGATACACGTTGGAAAAAATTTCATCATCAGCATTCTAAATGGATTGGTACGGTGTCTCTACTTCTAAACAATGGGTTCAAGGCCTAACACTTTTGATATTAAGTATAATAATTATAATAATAACAAATAATAAAATTCAAAATTAATTTTTGTAGTAAATTGTTAAAATAATAATTTTCGTGGTATAATAAATTACAAAATTAAGACTTTTTGGTTCATCTGCAATTACACTATGAAAAGTTTCTGATAAAGGAACACGTAGTGGAATATTTCTGATTAGCATCTTATAAAATAGACAATTTTAAAAATCGCGGCTTACGATACCCCTATGTGCCGAAACTGCCTACTCACAAAAGCCGCAACTGATACGGTTCTTGAGTTCTTATTATATTTGGTAAATACATTTTAGATAAGATTAATAAAGTGAGTTCGACGGTTAACTTTAATTTTTTTTGCAGCTATGGTTTTGCCATATCTTTATTTGAGCTGCGAAATCATTTATGTAAATATTCGTAGGGCTCGTTGGTTCATTGCCACGATGTCAGCACTACGTCGTGTCTGGGAAGACCCAGGTCCAGACCGTGGATGGAGTTGGGTGGTATGCGCCAGTTTCTTTGTATACAGTTTCGCTTCCTACGGTATAATGCGCTCCTCGAGCATTTTTTACAACCACATGCTATTAACACTGGATTGCAGCCCTAGTGAATGTGCCTGGCCGCTAGCCACGCTATCATCTTTAACCTCCTTATGCGGTAACATTATTTTTATACTTTGACTTTATCCGTTATTCTTATTTACACCCTTTTTTCGTTGGAAAATAGTCTTCTGTTAATCTACCCTTGACTTGGGTATTAGCCTAGCTGATTATTTTTGATTATTTTTTGGTGGTAAAAAGTTGGAATGTTGGGGTAAAATAACAAAGGCTTCAGGCCTATTTTATTGGCTATAATTTTAAAAGTTTCAAATTTCATACGAGAAATTTTAACTTTTACGAAAAGTGCTCTAGAAATGAAAACGTCACGAGTCATATAATCGAATATTTTGTTGTCATTTGTATAAATTAGACGGTGTTGGTATTTCACAGGCATTCTTTCTGGTCATTTGCGAATTTGTTTGACGTCACGATGGCTGGTGTTTATTTCTTTGCTGATGTCGTCTTTATCATGCATTGCTTTGTACTTGGGGCCACTCGAAATCCAATGGATCACGATATGCTACGGAATTGTGAACGGTAAGCATTATAGTACATGATTGGCTTCTGACTTCAGTTGTTCATTTTGTTTCGTCAGTACTAGGGCTAAATGTTTTTCACCATTCACTCTATAATTGGACTGAAAACTCTTCCTTATTTTATTTGAAATTGTACTTGTAGACAAATATTTTCCGTTACAAACAAAATTAATTTTTTAAATAATTTGGAATACATTAAACAGAGATTTTTTGCTTACAAAAACCCTAGCTACTGACAACATTGTGAGTATAATAATCGATTGGCATTTTTTAAATTAATACATGTAATGTATTCATCGTCGATATTTTTCTAAAGCTATGAAGTTACACCAATTTCAAAACATTATAATGAATTAGTCAATTCATTTTTAAACAATACACAATTACTTTGTAGGTTTTGCGATGGGAGTGTCACAACCGGCCTTTTATCAGACGGTCGCCAGCTATTTCAAAAGACATCGCACAATTGCTCTGGTGATCTCATTATCCGGCTCAGGTTGCGGAGGTTTCTTTTTGCCTTTCTTAATCAAGTACTTCCTCGATAGTTTCGGACTACGTGGCGCTTTTCTCTTGTGTAGTTGCTTCTACATGCAAGCATTAATATTTAGCTTATTTCTAAGACCGAGAAACGAGTCTCAATTTAATCCTAAATATTTTGAGAATTTCCATTTTGAAGAAACTGAAGTTAAGAAAACCAACGAAACTATTGAAGACCATCGAGGCAAAGGGCAATATATTGCTAAATCATTGAAACGGTTATTTCCAACTCATCTGACTAAAATATTAATCAGTCCGGTTTATTGGCTTTTGTTAGTATCGACAGTGTGTGTGATGATTTCACAAGTGGTCAATCAATCTATTTTCGTGGCTCAAGTGACCAGTCGTGGCTATGATGAGGGACCGTTGATGTTATCGGTGGGAAATCTTTTGGACATTGTGGGTCGTGTGGTACTCGTGATTATTTCAAAGCATAAAGTATTGAGCGAAGAAACCGGATATTCCGTTAGTAATTGTGTGTACGGCGTAAGCTTGATTTTATTTGGATTTTGTCAGTCTCGGTATCTGTTCTTCGTACTGGCCAGCCTTATTGGCTTTTTCTTCAGTCCGTTCTACCCTTTAAAAACCGCTCTTATGGTGAAATTCTTCGGCGTCGAAAGTACGGCTTTTTCAGTTGGTGTATCAGTGTTTTTCAGTGGAGCAGTCTCACTTTTAATACCACAAATTATTGGTAAGCTAAACCGATTAATATAGTTGGTCACCGTGCGTCAACTAAAACCAATGGTGCACTTATTTAAACCAAGGGTGCATTTATTCGAACCAAGGGTGCACTTATTTAAACCGAGGGTACACTTTTTTCAACCAAGGGTGCACTTTTTAAACCAAGGGTGCACTTTTAAATCAAGGGTGCATTTTTAAACCAAGGGTGCACTTTTTTAAACCAAGTGTGCCCTTTTTTCAAACTAAGGGTGCATTTTTTAAACCAAGGGTGCACTTATTTAAACCAAGGGTGCACTTATTCGAACCAAGGGTGCACTTATTTAAACCGAGGGTACACTTTTTTCAACCAAGGGTGCACTTTTTAAATCAAGGGTGCATTTTTTAAACCAAGGGTACACTTATCAAACGAAGGGTGTACTTCTTTCAAACCAAGGGTGCATTTTTGAAACCCAGGGTGCAGTTTTTTAAACCATGGTGTGCACCACTTTTTTAAACCATGGTGTGCCCTTTTTAAACCAAGGGTGCATTTTTTAAACCCAGAGTCCACTTTTTTCAAACCAAGGGTGCCCTTTTTTCAAACCAAGGGTGCCCTTTTTTCAAACCATGGGTGCACTTATTTAAACGGAGGGTGCACTTATTTAAACCAAGGGTGCACTTTTTCAAACCAAGGGTGCACTTTTTTCAAACCATGAGTGCATTTATTTAAACCAAGGGTGCACTTATTTAAACCGAAAGGGTACACCTTTTTCAAACCAAAGGTACACTTTTTTCAAACCAAGTGTACACTTTTGTTCAAACTGAGTGCACTTTTTTTTCCAACCAAGGGTGCATATTTTTTTCAAACTAAGAGTGCCCTTTTTTCAAACCAAGAGTGCAATTGTTTTCAAACCAAGGGTGCAATTTTTCAAACCAAGAGTGCACTTTTTTCAAACCAAGGGTGCACGTTTTTCTCAAACCATTGGTTTTTTTCAAACCAAGGGTGCGATTTTTCAAACCAAGAGTGCACTTTTTTCAAACCAAGGGTGCACGTTTTTCTCAAACCATTGGTTTTTTTTTCAAACAAAGGGTGCAAATTTTTTACAAACCAAGGGTTCACTCTTTTTCAAACAAGGGTGCACTTGTTTTCAAACAAAGGTGCATTTGTTTTCACTCCCAGGGTGCATTTGTTTTCAATCCCAGAGTGCACTTGTTTTCACTCCCAGGATGCACTTGTTTTCAATCCCAGAGTGCACTTGTTTTCAATCCCAGAGTGCACTTATTTAAACCAAGGGTGCACTTATTTAAACCAAGGGTGCACTTATATAAACCAAGGGTGCACTTATATAAACCAAGGGTGCACTTTTGTTGAAACCAAGAGTGCACTTTTTTTCAAACAACTTGACAACGGTGCGTCAAGTTGACATAAGTTTTCTGGTATTACGAAAGGTATACAAAAAATATCAGAATAATAAAACGGCCAAATCCTTTCAATTTGGCAAATCAATCATACCAGCTCAT
The DNA here is from genome assembly GCF_980474605.1 of Leiobunum rupestre. Lineage (NCBI taxonomy): Eukaryota > Metazoa > Arthropoda > Arachnida > Opiliones > Sclerosomatidae > Leiobunum > Leiobunum rupestre. Next base: position 18,198,369 of record NC_143388.1, read on the forward strand.
TATATCTACCACTAAGCCTTGGATATTTTTAACGATTTCAAGTCCGTGGAATTTGGTTAAGTTTGATTAACCAATTTATATGTCCTATTTTTAATATAAATTCTGTTTATTTAACCTTGAACCGCTTATGAGCCGCAACTATTATTTCTTTTAAATAATAATTTGCAACATGAAATTTTGAAGGGGGCTTTCATCTTGAATTCTCAATATTAACTACCACAAGAGCAATTACTATGCAACCAATCGTTCTTAATTGAGGTTCGAAAAATTGTCAAATAAACGAAATGCGAGATTTCTAATTACCTTGACATTCCGCGTACTCTTATCATCTATTGAGAAGAAAAGGGCAAATAAAATTACTGTGAGATTGATATTGTGAAAGGCGGGGGTCTCCAGAGAGGGGGTGTAATATAATATTATGTCATGTTATTAAAGCTGGGCTTAACGTTTATTTATATTTTTTTGCAGAATTTGTTATTGGAGGGAGTAAAGTCTTTTCCAATATGTACTATGCAGCCGGTGGTTTGGTAATATTGGGCTGCTGCCCATGGATATTGTTTTTAGCTTTGACTCCTAAACGAAATCATGAAATAGCGGGGTAAATTTTATTTGGGTCGAATAGAAAAGAACTTAGGAGAAGCATCTGTTTCCTATCATATACAGTTTCATTTATTTGAGAAATATCAAGTGCGAACTCGAAGTGCAGAAACAAAATTATTCTCCATCAACTTAAGCTAAATAAATGTACACGTACAATGTCTGTTTTAGCAAATAAAACAAAACTAGTTATTCGTCAAGTTACTAAAATTCATTTTTTTTTAATATTTTGTCCAAATATTTCCTCACACCACTTTTTTGAACTCACATTTATAAAGTCTAATTCAGGTGTATTTTATTGTTGGTTGTTTGACATGGGTGTAGAAGGTTATACACTCTTTTTAGAAACGTTTACTGGGCGCCACCATATCGTACAGACAACTAACGAGCAAGCCCTCTACGGCAGAAATTTCATCCCCACAAAACCGGTTCCTTAATCACTCTCCCCGTAGACTGTAAGGTAATGGCGGTCGATTGGGAAGGCGCGTTTAAGAGTCTATATCTTCAAGCTACTTATAGTCGTATTTTGTTGCTTGCTTTATTCATAGATATATTTTTATATTAAATAATATAAGGAAGTTTTAAAATTAACAAAACACATAAGAATCAATTGTTCAATGGAAATTATAAAGTAGCATAACAATAATTTAAACAATACAAAACAGCACTGATTTCTTATAGGAAGGTTAAGACAGCTCTCGAAAACGTGAAGGCGGAACTTGAAGTAGTAGCGACGTACATTTGTGCGTACAGCCTGCACCTCCTACAAGTTTCCTCCTACACATTTTCGGACCGTTTTCTGGTGCTGGCTTAAATTGTCACCACCCTCCTACGCTTTGTAACCCGACCACCTGAATTAAAGGCTTCAAAAGTCGCTTGAGGACTTAGGCCTAAGGTTGTGCCTTGGGTATTAGCCTAGCTGATTATTATTATTATTATTATTAATTATACATGGTTAATTAAACAAAATGTTTTTGTTTTGTTAATTGACGTTCGTTTTATTAGCCCTATATCTATAATGTTTAAATATTTGTTGGTGGTTTTAATTAGGGTTTCAATAGTGAAATTTTCAATTACCAGAATGTTATCAAGTTTAATAACCACGATTGAAATAGATTTTAAAGCCGAGGGAAAAGAACTGAGACTTGAAGAACACCAACAAGTAATACGCTTTGTTTGAAATAGGATTGGGTTAATTTTTTAACCAACAACTTCTCAGCTAATCCAAATACCTAATCTTTAAAATTGTTTGAGTAATCTAAGTCTAGGAAACCCCAAACTTAGTATTTCAAAGAATCAATAAACTGTTTTTAATTGATGTTCAGAGAGTAGATTTTGTTTATGACAGAACGTTGAAATTCTTAAAAGTTAACATTAATCAAATACTTTGATTCGTTTAGTAAACGATAATATATGAAGAAAAGCGAGGGAGTTATTATCCTGTGAACCATACCCTTTCTGGGCTTAGGCTGAAAATCATCAAGTCCTGAAGAACTAGACTCTAGTGGTTAACCAATAACGGGCACGTCGAATGAGACTGACCTGACTATTATATTTAGGAAACTTGTCAGTTATATTTCTAAACGTTAAGAATATTGTTTGAGATTTTATCAATAGGCGCTGCAATATATTACCATATTCTTTGAATTGTCCCGCCTACGTGGCGAAAAGAGAACCGCTGAATGAAATATTTTGGGTTGGTCGCTTACCAGATTGGCCTGGCTAGCCACAGTGGCTAACTTAATACCGACTCAAGCCAAACCGAGTCAACTAGGTTGATTCGTCGAACACTCACAACTTTATCTTATTTCTGCTTTTTAATTTTGTAAAACGCAAAAATGGCGCGATAGCGAGTTAGGTCTAAATTTCTAAAATATTTTTTTCGCATCGACACAAAAATCTCCGTTAAATTTAACACATGTTTTTACGTCGACGCGGTTTTGAAAACATCAGCCCAAACAAGGATTATATATAAAGTAGATTGCACGTGCAGGCTCTCTTTATTAATGCTTGCTGGAGAATAGCTGAATGGGTTTTATTGAAGCGTTTATTCCTTTATGAAAATATAATTTAAGCGAGAGAAATTTCCTCGTAGCCAACTGAAATTATGAAATGTGATTCCTGAAGTCCCAATAAACAGTTTCCTTGGGGGAAATTCGTTGGACGCGCAAAGGGAAAATTCATCTGGCGAAGGTTTCCTTTCTTCATTTTACGTCACAGACAATTTAATTTAAGACATTGATCGCGTAATTTAAAAGCTTCTCACTCAAGATCGTAAACCAAAACCATGTTTCATTTTAAAATCGTTGCTACTGAAGAATAGGAATGAAAATTTACATTATTTATTTCCAAAGAAAAGATATGGTCGTTTTTAAAAGGTCGAGGTTGAATTGTGACGTCACAGATCATAATTTTACGCCGGAACCTAAATTATCAACTAGCAATTTAATGCTAGTTTTTATATACAATCTCTAGGGATTAGAATGTATTACTTTCACGTATAATGTAGCCGATGCCGATGCCGTCACCACCGAATTTTCCATCGATAGAAAAATTAATAGAGGATTTGGGAGTTTGAGGGCCCAGATGGTAATTTGTCCTTTTTAGTGCATTATGGCAGGGTTGGAAAAAAGTCAGACCGGTGGTTTTAATTGGTTATATCTGGTTTTTATTTCGGTTAAAGCTGGCTAAAATGTAAACAGCCTCTTTTACTTATATCACTCACTTTCTAAGTAGGAAATTGTCTGCTGTTATTGTTTTAAATTTGAAACTAAACAAAGTAAGCAAAATAACTATATTAAATGACTAAATTCTTCTGATTTCCCCTAGAGCGACGAGCGAGTCACCGAAGCGAGGCAGCGAACTTTTGAACTTAAAAACTACCCCTGCCCCACTCAATTAGAGGAAAATTTGAACCCACCCTAATTTGTTTAAATATTAAACAAAAGCTAAACTAAATAGAAGCTATTATTTTAGTAAAATATTGTAATTTGTTTTATTTTTTAAAAAAGCCAAAACAAATATGGATTTTTTTCAAGTGGCTTTAACCGTATTTAGCCAGGTGGTTATAACCGGTATGGCTGGTTCCATGCTAGAGATAAGTGGGTGCGTCTACCGATAAGGGGCACCTGCGGGCGGGGGAAACGGGCCCCTATAGGGGCCCCCATTTTGCGTACATTTTCGGCAGGTCAAAAGGTTAGGTCAAAAGGTTAGCTGTTTTACGAGGTTGATTTACGATGTTAGGTCAATAGGTTATCTGCCCCTATGGACACGATGCAAACAGCCGTTAAATAAGAGTGAAACAGGCCCCTGTAGGGGCCCCATTTTGCGTACATTTTCGGCGGGGTCCAAAGGTTAGGTCAAAAGGTTAGATGATTTACGATGTTATAACCCATAAAACCCAGGTGCTAACCCATTATAGGTCAATAGGTTATCTCCCCCTATGGTGGTGACACGATGTTATGCAAACAGCCGGCCCGTCATAGTTAATAGCTGGAGGCACCCCATTTTAGGTCAAAAGGTTAGCTGATTTACGATGTTATAACCCATAAAACCCAGGTGTTAACCCATTTTAGGTCAATAGGTTATCTGCCCCTATGGCGGTGAAACGATGTTATGCAAACAGCCTACCCGTCATAGTTAATGTCGGGCACAATTCGAGTTGGTTTTCGCCGACAAACACTTTCGGGCCCCTAAGGGTAGCGTAAAATAGCGGGCGGTCATCGGTAAAAGTGTTTTGGAAAAAAAGAGCAGAGTGTATACAAATTATAAGGTTTTATTTAGATATTCAAAGTTACAGTACATTAAGCGGATGAAAACGTTTAAAGATAAAACAATTTATTTTTAATATATTTATGGTGTGTAGATACCATATTAAACAAATTGTAAAAGTTAAATACACAAAACATATTTTGGTTGGCCACTGTTTCTTTAAAATCGTCAATAATTTTAAATGCTGTTACGTAATTGGACGCGTAGCGGACAACGGTATCATACCTTTCATGTTCATCCGATAGAAATAAATTGTTGGGTGCACATGGTTCTTTATACAATATTTCGTAAATTTTACGATAATTATCGGTTATAACGTAACCCATTAATTCAAAGAGTTTTTGGTTCACTTTAAGGAGTTGAATGTGCGAATTAATGAAATATTTGAGTCGGTCCAATTCTCGAGTTTCCGGCGCTTTGATTACGACCGACGCTTCGGATATCGTGCTTTGCAAGGTTAATTCTTTTTGGTCAGACATGGCGGCGGTCACTAGCGCGTCTGATAACGGGAACGGTGATCGAAAGGGCAGCCTTTGTGGATCATTTATTTGTTCCCAGTGGCCGTATAAATCATCCCAGGCGCGCGAAGACATTTCAAAGGCCTGGTGTGTGATTTTATTGCATAGAGCTACAGATATATCGAGCTCAGACGTAAAACCCGTAGTAACGAAAAGCTCGGATGAAAGTGAATACCGAGGGTTAACTTTCCGCTGAGTCGGATCAAATTTAGACATTTTAGTGGGCCCAGGAACGTTATCTACACAGCTTCGTTTAGACATGATGCTCGAGAAACGGTTTGTAGTGTACTGCCGATGGATGACGGGGGGTGAATGTCTTATATATAGCGATAATAATTTGGTGACGTAATCAGGATGATGTAATGGGTTGACTCAATGACTCACGCGATTAGTCAAATTTTGCGGTGTTATGTGTATAGCGACGGCCATATTGGTAAACCAAAGAGATAGAAATTCTACAAGTCCCATTAAAAGTAAAATCAACGCGATTAGTAATGCGTTTTTAGGATTGTTCGCGATAAGCCGACTAACGGGAGAGGCGGGGATAGAACCTTCCATACCGGAAGTTATCGTTAAACTAAATTTATCAATAAACCAAAAAAGGGATTTAAACGTTATATATTTTATAAAAAACCAAATGACATACAAAGTATTAAAATAAACAAATGACTAAAATAAACAAATGACTAAAATATACAAAAAGAAATATTGACAAATAACTAATATATAGAAAGGAATTATTTACAAATGAAAAATACAAACGAGAAATGAAAAAAATATATACAATAATTAAGAGGATCTATTCCACATAGTTTATGGGGCTACATAAAATTCTACGCGCAACAACATTCATTTATAACCATTTTTCGACAAAACGTTTGTCCCCAAAAAATATCTAACAGTTTGAAACGTCTTTTTTTAAAAAGTTTTTGAGCATATAACTCTTTCACCATGACCATCCTTCGACGCTTAAAAACAGCTGTGAAATCAATCGCTTTTTATAAACATTTCGGTGCGCAAAAAAAAAAGCTTTAACAATACCCGATTTGACGCGTCAAGTTAAATTCAGGAGTCGCGCGTGGGTCAAACTTAATTTGCATCGTAAAAAAGGTTAGGGTTGACACAAAAAAAGAGCCCCTAAACAATTTTCCCTTCAAAGAAAAAGACCGTAGGGGCCTACATTGTTCAATTAAGACTCGAGCGGCGTGGCCCCCAAAGGATTCCACCCTAAGGGTTTGGTGTCTAATAAAATAGCGGCTCGTAAAAAAATTGGGGCCGCTCGGAGAACAAGAAGGACACAGTCAAAAAGTTTTTTTTCGTATATTCACCCAGCTTTGTCAAAATAGTCAAAAGAGTTTTCGGGCGGCTCTTTTGAAAAACAACTATTGTCAGCGATAAAAGGATGAACAGCCACCAAATTTATGGGTCTATCATTAAAGTAGCCCTTGATCCATCCTTAAATTTATGGGCTTAAAAAACATTGGGGCTCATCTTTTAGAAAACAATCGAGTTTTATATAATAGAGTTTCGAATTAACGACGTGATATTATTTTTATACAGCCTCAAAAGATACGTATAAATAGAGCCCTATCGGCCAAAGAAACTTCACTAATCAGCGGAATTCTCTAGTTGGAAGTCGTTTTCTTAGCACCTAGAAAAAAAGGATAGCGAAAGCTTATGTTGGTTTCTAGACGATTTGGAGGTAAATAGACCCTGGTCCGTACCGCAACTACTGCAATTTTATTACGGAATATGTTTATTTTTAAATTTAGAGCCGGGGTTTGCACCAAATAAGTTACCCGCAATCTTTAGCCGTCTGAGTTTTAAATTAATTTTGACGGTTATTGAAATTTTTGAAACTGTTCAAGCTATCACCCACGTTCCAGAAGCGTGCCAAACGGTAGCCGAACTCCGATTATTTAATCAAGCATTACCGCCTCGGTTAGGCGAAATTATTGAAGCTAGATATAATAAGCGGGAAAAAGAATTACTCGAACTCGAGTGGGATGCCATGTTGGGTGCCGAATATGACGAACCTGTGTTGGACTACCTGAAGAGTAAGTTTTTTTTCTCTCGTACCGCGTATCAAAAATATCTAAGAAATTAAAATATATATTTATTTTTTATAGACGCCCCTGAAATTGTCCCGGTCGATGATGCTGAACCCCGTGAATCCGCCGAAATGGTGGACGACTATTTCAACGACCTACTTAACCAAAGCGGTTACGGGGAGGAGGAGGGAAATTTCCCCATTGTAGGGTATATTGAATTTGAGGACCCGAATTGCGTAATTTTGGGTCAGAATGAAAAACAGTTCCCGAACTTCAATATGACGGGAATTGAATTGGAAGCTGAAATATCTAATAATATAGCGGAAGGGCTTGCCAGGGTCACTGAACGGGTATTACGCGATGTAAGTCCCGCTGACATGGTACAACTAGTAATCCGTAGTTCGGCGCTGGGTGCGGCGCATCCCGATATAACCATTTCATTTAGGAGACGTGACCAAATTGATATCGAGGCCCTTCTCGATGAGATTTCAGAATCTATATATTCAGATGAGGAAGAAGCGTTTTTCCTGGCACCCGTTAATTTAACTTTTTCCATTGTCCGTCTCCCCCAAGGCGGTGGCCGTACAAAACGGAAACGACTAGAGACCTTTGCCATGTTTTCTAGAAATAGACAATCAATTGTCCGTATTGCGAACAGCGACTCAATCTGTCTCGCTAGAGCTCTTTGCGTCGGTGTGGCACTGTGTAAATATCAGAACGAGCCCGAAAACAAAAGACTAAAAACGGTCTATGAAACTTTGTCGCATTCCAAAGAAAACAATGTGGCTCAGCGAGCCGAGGCGCTCCTCCTATGCTCCAAATCGGGTGTCCGACCTAATAAAGAATGCGCGTCGCCCGAGTCGATTAGAAAATTTAGAACGTATCTCAAAGAATACGATATTTTAATCTATCAAATTAAAAACAGCTGGCCGACCTTGGTGTACGATTCTAGAGTGCGGGGAGGTATGGACAGAAAACGTATTGTACTTTTAAACGAGGGGGCGCATTTCAATCTAGTTAAAAAGCTGGCTCCCTTATTCGGGAAAGCAAAGTTTTGTTCAAAGTGTCTCGAGGGGTACAGACAAGATAGCACCCACGCGTGTTCAGACTATTGTTTCGCGTGCTGCAGGGCCATAAAATGTACCGGAGATATAATAAAATGTCCCGACTGTTTACGTAAGTTTACGGGTGTCGATTGCTACGCTCATCATAAAATAAAATTAACCGGCGATAAATTATCATTATGTCAAAATTTATTTCATTGCACGGAATGTTCGATTCTAATCGATTTGACTAAACGCGACGGCCAGCTGCATTCTTGTACCGAACAGTATTGTACCGTTTGTCGTAAGTTTTCCCCCTCTGGACATCAATGTTACATCCAAGTAATAAAAGACCCGCGACACCCCCCACCACGTTTCGATTCCAACGGTCAGCCCACGCAAATGTGGATATTTTACGATTTTGAAACGGTCCAAACCAAACGGCACCCCGATAAGAAAAACTGTTATATTCATCAACCCATTTTATGTGTGTCGGAAACTTATTGTGTCGCGTGTGTTGATACCCCCGACGTAGCATGCAGATTTTGCGGCGTTCGCCAACGACAATTTCTGGGTTCAGATTCCGCGCGAAACTTTTTCGAATATTTAAGAACACTGGCTCGGATAAGAAGAGTGACCGCGCTGGGACATAATGCGAGTAATTATGATACGCAACTCCTATTACAAGTTATAATGGAGAGTGCCGACTCGTTTGAGCCCGATCCGATAATAAATGGAACTCGCATCTTGCAACTGAAACTACACAATTTAACTCTATCGGATTCGTATAATTATATACCCATTCCTCTGTCGAAATTCGCGGATACGTTCGAGCTGGGTCGCGAATATACGAAAGATTTTTTCCCTCATTTTCTATTCAACGTAGTTGATAATAATTTTGACATTTACAAACCCGAACAAACAAACTACGTCTCGGAGAACTCGCTGCCCCCCTTGGAAGCTTACGGGGCCCAATATTTCACGGCGAAAGACCGCGAAAGTTTTAACAAATGGTACGCTCTCGAATCCGAAAAGAGTTCGGGATTTAATTACCTCGAAACGTTAAAACTCTATTGTTCTAGAGATACCCACATATTAGCTAAGGGTTGTTTAAAGTTTATGAAACTATTTCAAGACTTGTGCGAAGTTAATCCGTTTAGCGTGGGCGTGACTATCGCGTCAGTGTGTAGTTACGTGCTAAGGAAAAAATTTTTGGAGCCAGAAACGATTGGCATAATACCGGCTAATTTGTATCGGTTATCCGAGCCTCAATCCACCGAGGCTTTAGAATGGCTGGCTTGGGAAGCGCATGTCCGGAATGTTACCATCGTATCAACGCTGAATGGTCGAGAACCGCGTGCTGGAAAAATTAAAATTGATGGTCTAATCGGTGAGAAAAACGCTCTACAATATCAGGGCTGTTGGTAAGTATTATTTTAAAAAGTTCGAAGAGACAAAATATAAACAGGTTTTTTTTCATTAAAGGTATCACGGTTGTAGGACTTGCTTCGGGGACTCTGTAAATAGGAACCAGCCATTATACGCTAACGCGAGCGATACCCTTAATACACGATTTTCCAACACGATGCGGACAACCAATAAACTTAAAGAAATGGGTTATACCGTCATTCAACAATGGGGGTGCGATTGGATTTTGGAAAAACAACAAAATCCAGCCATAAATGAATTTTTAAAAAATTCTAATTTTTCGGAAACTTTAACTGAACGTTTAGACCCGCGAGCCGCTTTTTTCGGGGGCAGAGTATCAGCCTTACGAACGTACTGTAACGTTGAAGGGACCGACGATAAAATATTCTACGTGGACATTTGCAGCCTGTACCCTTTTATAAACAAACGGTATTATATCGAAAAATATATATATATAAATATTTAAGTGTGTTTTCCTTTTTATAGTGGCAAAGTCCCCGTTGGTCATCCGACAATTCTGCTCGGTAGCGATATTCCAGCCATTGACGATTTTGAGGGATTATTGTTATGTAACGTGCTCCCGCCAACCAATTTATTCCATCCTATTCTTCCGTATCGGACCGTTAACAAAAAGTTAACGTTTACCCTATGCCGGACGTGTGCCGATTTACGGTATCAGGGTGACTGCGAGCATTCTGACGACGAAAGAATGCTTAAAGGCGTTTGGGTAATCGACGAATTAAGATGGGCGGTAAATCGCGGATACAAAATTACAAAAAAAATTGAGGCCTGGTCATACACGGTGACGCAATACGATCCTGCAACGGACAGTGGAGGGATTTTTCGAGATTACGTTGACTGTTTCCTAAAAACCAAGGTGGAGGCGAGCGGCTGGCCGTCAGATTGTCAGACCCCCGAAGCCCAGGCTGAATACATTGCGGCTTTCGAACGTCATGAAGGGGTCAAATTGGACCCTACCAAAGTCTCCAAAAACGAAGGTCTTCGAGCCATCTCGAAATTAATGCTGAATTCCATGTGGGGGTCTGTATGGATTTTATTACCCCCCCCCCCATTGGGGTTATAAATCATATTAGGTAGCGTGATAGATATTAAAACTTTTTTTTTCCAGAAAACTCGGTCAGCGATCCATTGTGACCAAAACTGAAATCGTTCGCGAACCCAAAGTGTTCTTTGAACTGCTATCAAATCCGGAAATCAACGTAAAATCGGTTTTGACAGTCAACGATACGACTCTTCTAGTGAAATCAGCCCCCATCAAGGAAGCGGAAATCCCTCTAAAACATACAAATTGCGTGATTGCCGCTTATACAACCTGTCAAGCGAGATTAGTTTTATTAAAATATCTTGAAATAGTCGGAGAGAACGCGTTATATTTGGACACTGACGCCCTCCAGTACGTCTCGAAACAACCCCTTATAACTACGGGCCATTATTTGGGCGATATGGTCAGCGAGTTATCCGGTTATGGAAAGAATTCGTTTATTTACGAAGCCGCGTATGGCGGGCCAAAAAATTACTCGTTTTGGGTGAAAAATCCGGATACGGGCGAAAAATTTAACGTTACGAAAGTGAAAGGATTTCGAATTAATGTCGGTAATCAGCATATCATTAACGGCGAAAATTTAAAAACTATGCTAGGAGTGACTGACGAAGAAACTGAAATACCGGCGGCGTTTGCCGTGCCTCTGCCCAAACAAATCCGTCGACTTCCGGATCATACGCTCGTTAGCGTCGACTTGGAAAAAGCGTATCGGCCCGTAATGGATAAAGTTCGGGTTTTATCGAATTACCGAACAGTTCCATTCGGATATAAAATACGCGCTTAAAAAAAAACCTTCGCTCTTATGCGGGCGAGCCGCGGGTCGAGAGGCGCCGGTCTCCGCGAGTCGCCGTCTCCGCGTACGAGAGAGAGAGAGAGAGGCGCGCGCGCGTTCTCTCTCTCGATCCGCTATCCGCGCGCGTCGGGGTCACGAGGGGGGTGTGTCTCTAGCGCGCCGGCCGCTTTCCACGTGGCAAGGGGGTGTGTCACGGGAAAACGTGTTTTGTTATTGTCAAAAATAAAAAATATTATATATAAAAACAAAATGTCCATTTTATTTCATTCTGGTTTCAGCTACGCGGTGATAATGTACCCTTTTTATCACAGTTGTAACATCATACTTTGCGGGCCTAGCCAAAGTGGTAAGACATATTTCGTAGAAAAACTGATTAAACATTTAAAACAAATGTTTGAACCTCAAATTGAAGAAATCCACTGGTTTTACGGCGAGGATCAGCCAGGATACGATAAACTTAAAAAATATAACGTTATATTTCATAAGGGTTTACCCGATCCTGACTTATTTGACGGCTCGAAACGGATACTGGCCGTTTTAGACGATTTAATGGGGGCGGGTCAAAAAGGAGAAGTTGCCCAATTGTTCACCAAAGTCTCGCATCATCGTAATGTTAGCTTTATCTACATAAGTCAAAATTTATTTCATCAGGGTCGCGGGTGTCGCGAAATTTCCCTCAATGCGCACTACATACTTTTAACGAAAAATGTACGGGACAAAACACAGATTAATTGCTTGGCGCGCCAAATGGCCCCCGATAATTCCAACTTTGTTATCGAAGCGATTTCTGACGCGACTAAGGAACCAAACTCTTACGTATTGATCGACCTTCAGAAAGATTGCCCCGATTCACATCGGATCAGAACTAATATTTTCCCCGGCGAGCAAGTCTCGGTATACATTCCGAAATAATACTTTTCCGAGGGGTGGTTAGTTACCACACACCCCCCCAGCGAGTCGAATTCATTCGATGTACAATGTCTCGACGAGTCAGGTCGCAAAAACATCTGCTCGAATCGATCGGCAAATTAAAGGGCGTTAAGAGACGTAATATTTTAATTAACGCCAATAAAGAGTTGATCGAAGCAATATCTGATTGCGTGTATAATACTCTTATCGGGAATATACGTCTAACCACGCGGCAAAAACTACGATTAAAAATACACCGTAAAACGTTACGCAAAATTGCCCAGAAAAAATTGGGCTGGCAAACTAAAAAACGAATATTATTAAATCAAAAAGGTGCCGGATTTTTCTCGTTTCTTCTGCCTATTGTGTCGTCGCTCGTGGGAGCCCTAACAGGTTGAACATAAAAAATGTTAAGGTACTCGAAAAATATGACTTTAGCGCCGATTACGCCACCCCATCAACAACTCAAACCGGATATTGACACGGAAATGGCTGATATTTTAAAAAGCGAAGCGCTCGATGACAGGACCAAGTGGAAGATATACGAAGAGATGCTATTAAAAAAGCACGCTCGAAATAAACCGATTGAAAATAACGATACGCCCAGTTTCGATACATTAGTCAATCTGTTCCCGCTAGGATACAGAGCGAGCGCCCGAGCTATATTTAATCATTTGATTTCGGACAGCGGTCGACTGCGGTGGGACAGCCAGGGGCAGATTTTATTAGACGGTGAAATACAAACGGATTCTGATATTGTTGATTTAGTATATTATCTAATAAGTCCCCACGCGCCGAGACCCCAGAGTTGGTCAAAATTTAATAACCTGGTGGGTAAACTACGGAAAATCACCCCTCAAGCCTTCCCCACCACCACCCCATTACCGTCTACTTCGTTCGTAACAGCTTCCGCCCCCCCGGGCCCCCATCTTTCGCTCGCCTCCTCCAAACGAAAGAAAACTTTGCCGTCAGCGGTCGGGCCTAATTCTTTCGCGACACCTCGACAGTCACCGAAACTTTGGTCGCCTACTATTAAGAACCGTTTACGTAAAAAAAAAACGCCGAGTGCCAAAATTTTGAAATGGGAGAGTTACCGATAAACGTAACGACTAGACTCGAAAAAATATATTTCGATTCTCGTAATCCAGCTAGCTACGGGGGTGTTGAAAAATTATACGATTCTGTCAAAGAGCTCGGAATATCTCGGGAGAATGTTGAAACGTTTTTGCAAACTCACGACGCCTATACGTTACATAGACCAGTTATTCGAAAATTCCAAAGACGAAGGATTCGTGTAGGAAACAGACTAGACCTCTATCAGACTGATTTGGCAGATATGCGCTCTTTAGCGAGCGACAATTCCGGATACACATTTATTCTTACTTGTATAGATTGCTTTTCGAGAGTGGCATTTGCCGTCCCCCTAAAACGTAAGACCGGCGCTGAGGTTGCCCGCGCCCTGAAAATAATTTTTAAAGAGCGGGGCAAGCCCCGCGCTATACAGTTCGACCGTGGGTTGGAGTACGTTAATTCGACTGTTTTAAAACTCCTAAAAGAGGAGGGCATTAGACATTACCATTCCGAAAATAGCGATGTTAAAGCCGCGATGGTAGAGCGTTTTAATAGGACCCTGAAACAGCGCATGTATCGTTTTTTTACTCATAAAAACACGCGACGCTATCTCGACGAGCTGCCCAATTTAATTCATTCGTATAACGCCAGTTATCATACGACAATTAAAATGGCTCCCTTCGATGTAAACGACAAAAATATTCTTCAAGTTTATAGAAATATTTACAAACCAGGGCAGTCTCAGCCAGCCGCCCTCAAGCCCCGAAAATGCCGTATCAAAGTCGGCGATTACGTAAGGATTACCCGAACTGCCAGACCGTTTTTAAAAGGATACAGCGATCAAAATTGGAGCGCCGAAATATTTAAAGTTATTTTCAAGAATACTAAAAGACCTCTTCAATTTAAGCTCGTTGATTTGGCTGACGAACCCATCACGGGATATTTTTATTTCAAAGAAATTCAACGAGTTATAAAACCGGAAGAATATACAATTGACAAAGTATTAAAGAAGCGACGCTCAAAGGGTAAAGTCGAATATTTCGTTTCTTGGTTAGGGTATCCGGCTACATTCAATTCTTGGGTTTCTGCTAAAGATGTCCGAAGCCTTTTACCTAACGATACCCAGTAATTCAAATCTCGAGATATTTCCGAATAATACGGTAGCCTGTTTCACGATAAAATTACCCGAACCTATCGAATTAAAGGGGGGGTGGGAAGTTGCGTTGGTGGAAATATTGTATCCCTTTTCGTTTTACAACGTGTTGCCCTATGACAATTACGTCTATTTCCGCGTTAATCCCGCCCAACATGGGGGACAGTCTGACCCTAAAATGGTCGGGACGATGCGAGAAATCCCTCCGGGGCATTACTTGAGTATAGACCATTTACTTAAAGTAGTAAACGACACCGCGCTATGCACCGCCGCTAATGTGTGTCTTACCCACGATCCGCTGAACGGACACGTGGCGCTGGTTGGAAAAAATATTACCCCCTATGGCGTATTTATGAGTGACGGACTGAGCAACACGCTAGGATTTGAAAGAACTAAAACTATCGCGGGCAGAAGCGAGAACCCGGCTCGCTTAAATTTCCACATTCCGCCCCAAATCTTCGTTTATTCCGATATCGTCGCTGATCAAGTGGTGGGCTCGTCGCTCGTCAAATTGTTAAGAATAATAGCGGTTGACGAATCAGCCCGATTTGGTACTCATATCGAGAAAACATACATTTCGCCGCATTACGTGCCCATTGAGAAGAAATACTTTGATACTATCCAAATAGATCTACGCGATGTTTATGGGAAACCAGCTCCTTTTGAGTTTGGCAATCTAACAGTAAAACTTCATTTGCGTCCAAGATGCCCTTAAGACACGTTCTTGAAAAAAGACGCTGCGTAGCGTGCCCGTACGCTCAATATTATGCCACTCAGGCGGGTGGCGCTATTCCCGACGTATACGTGGGATCGCCGTATCAGCGGGGGCACGGGCAATTCGGAAGCGGGTTTGGGAGTTTCTTCTCCGGCTTGTACAAGCTAGCGAAACCGTTTCTTTTACGGGGGGCGAAATTTTTGGGGGGCCAAGCCCTCTCCACGGGAAAACAAGTTTTGGCTGATGTCTCGACGGGGTCATCCATACGTGAAGCTACCAAACGGCGCCTCACAGAAAAGTACGATGATCTCAAACAACAATACGGGACTGGGAAACGTAAACGCAAAACTAAAACAATTAAGAAAAGACCAAAACGCGGTGGAAAAAAATCATTAGTAGGCAGGAAACGAGCTAGAAAGGTCGTTGATATTTTCTCCTAAAATTATGGGTCATTGCGAAGCGTTAAAAAGTGAACTTGATATTTTTCAATCCGCGCCTATCCAAACGTCAATTGAGGGAGGAAAATGGACCACCTTCAAACCCATCTCGTCGCTGCGAGGCGATACCATCGAGTTTAATATTCCTGGAAGCGGGCACGAGTATATTGATTTACCGCTTACGTACCTACTTGTTAAAGCTAAAATCGTCGCCGATGACGCGGGCAAAAGTTTATTACCGTCGGATGTTGTAGGGGGGTGTAACAATTTTTTGCACACGCTATTTAATCACGCGGAAGTTTACCTTAACGGAACCTTACTGTCTCCGTCAGCTTGTTCGTACGCTTATCGGGCGTACATTGAAACTTTGTTAAATTTTGACAAGGGTTCCAAAGCGTCCCATTTAACAGGCGCGCTGTGGTACAAGGATACCCCCGGCGAAATGAATTCGGTCACTGCCAACGAGGGTTTTAAACAGCGGAAAGGATTCACGGATCAGTCGAAAGAAATAGATTTAATTGGTCCGCTGTTTCTTGACGCGCTCAATGTCGAAAAATATTTAATTAATGGCGTAGATTTACGTATTAAACTATCGCGAAGTAAAGCGAGTTTTGCGTTAATGGGTACGCCGAAGCCCGGGGTTGACTATAAAATTATCATTACGGACGCGAGCTTGTTGGTACGTCGAATACAAATTGCACCCAAAATACTTATCGCTCACGAAAACGCCTTGTCACGAGCAGCAGCAAAGTACGCTTTTACACGCACCGAAACAAAAATATTCACCATCAACTCGAATATCCGAAACACAGTTATTCCCAACGTATATTTGGGTACCCTCCCGGTTCGCTTGATTGTCGCGCTGGTGGATCACGAAGCCTACAATGGAACCCTGGCAAAAAACCCGTACGCTTTCGAACATCAAGATTTATCGAGTTTAGCTCTTTACGTGGATTCTGACGGTGTGGATTCGAAACCTATTACGCCAAACTACGACGCGGGACAATATATTCAAGCCTATCATACTTTATTCACGGGTAGCGGAATTCATTATAGAAACACCGGGATCGATATTTCCCGGGGAGATTATGCCGGGGGCTACGCTTTTTACGTCTTCGACATTTCAAACGACCATAGCGCGGGTGAGAGTCATTATTGGAACCCCTCCAGACAGGGACAGATGCGTTTGGAGCTTTCGTTCGCTAAACCAGTCCCGCAAACGTTAAGCTGCGTAGTTTTCGCCGAATTTCAAGCCAGCTTTAGCGTAGACAAAGATCGTAACGTTTCTATTGAAAACGTGTAATTATGCGCGGATCCGAGATTTTAAACATTTTGAGACGTACGCGCAATTTTATGGGCGTATTCGCTTCGGATTGTCTACCCGATAAGATTAATAGTTTTCCAGCGTCACTGGTTGTAAATCTGGACCCCCACGATGAACCCGGCAGCCATTGGGTCGCGATTTACCTTGATAAATTAAAACGGGCTTGGTATTTTGACTCTTTGGCGCTACGGCCCATTTTGCCAGCCATTAAACTTTTTTTAAAACAAAATTCGAGAAAAATCACGCCCACCAAGCGGCGACTTCAATCGACAACGAGCGTCATTTGCGGACATTATTGCGTGATTTATATACGTCACCGATCAAAACGTAGAAGTCACCAAAGCTTCTTTAAGGGTTTTTCACGAAGAGACGTCAACAATGATATAATGGCCACTAGAAAATTTAACAACCTGTTACGTCATCATAAACGGAGTATAAATTCCCGTCGCGCGACTATACCCCGTTTTTATTCCTAACTAAACCCTCAGTATCGTGTCGGTGGCATGGCGAGAATGGCCTTTGTAGACTTTGACTTCCCCCCCCCCCCACCAGTGAATTGGCTATTCCGACATCACACTCTAAACACCCGACAACCGTGTTCTTTGGAACGAAGTCTACTTTTCGCCGAATGGATTACCCAGAACCTCGCTGAAATAGACAGTCAATTACGATGTCCATTTTAATTTTTTTTGTATCACACTATAATATTTTTTTGACTCGTAAAAGAAAAATAATTTTTGTAATATATCATCTTATAAAATAAATATTTTTTATTATCTTATAAATCCGACTCGTTATTTCTCATTGCTCGCGTCATTTTTTTTAGATTACGTAATTAATAGTTCATTGTGTCCATTCATTCGCCCACGGTAGAAAAATATTATAAACGTATTTTAAAAATATTAAGTGTCAATTTATCAATGTAAAAATTATTTTATACGGTCACCTTTAAAAATAACAATGTATTCAATATAAAAACGTTTATTCACATTTTCTTTACAGCGGTTTTAATATTATGAATTTGATTAGTTTTACAATATTCTTGAAAATAAATCAGAGCAGCCATTTCCTTTTCAGTCGGCATTTTTAATTCGGCTGGCAGGTTAGATGTAGTTGGTTCGGTTGATTCCATTGTGGCACCGCGCTTTTTACATGTCCCAATAAGTTCGTTAAGATAATCGATAATTTTATCATCTGACATTTCCTCGGCCTCTGTGTAATGGAGCGATTAACTCGCATCACAATCACACGCCAGATCCGAATCTTCTTTCATTGTATTACAAGATAAATGTGTCATTAAATGTTGTTTGAAACCTCTCACGGACCGGTATATTTCCGAGCATATCCCGCATTTCTTTGGTAGCCTAAGCGGAGACATCTTCCTCTTTCCCATAGCGGCTGGCTTATGAAAACCGCAACGCATCTACGTAATCTTTACGTTTCATGGTGTAGATTACGTCATCTTTAGTGAGTCATTTTTAAATTATGTCATTTTTATAGATTACGTCATTTTGGGGTTTAGACCCAGAAATATTATTCCGTAGCTCAAAGAGAATCGGGATGGCTAGTCACGAGGATCTCCGCACCGTAACCGGTCGGCTAGAAACGTTCAAGCAATGGGACAACGTACACGTGAACAAGGAAGACTTGGCCCACGCAGGACTTTTCGCCGTAGACTCGGACGGCATAGTCGAATGCTACCTCTGCCACGGACAGTTAGGCAGTTGGGAATCCGGCGACGTACCCCAAACGGAACACGACAAATTTTATCCCAACTGTCCGTCACCCGCCGCTTTGGATGGCCAAGATATCCCGCCATCCGAAAAATACATCTCCGGCGGAACCACAACCACCCCCGAGGGACCCGGCGACAACGTAACTCTTACCATCAAACGCCTCGAGGTAGAACATTTAATGAAAATGCTCGTAAAAACGCTAATTTCAGATGGTTCGATTCAACCCTTTGAGTGAACTTTGGTATATACCCTACGAAGATCGACGTAATTACCATGATATAAATAAAATACATTTCCAAAGACGTATTTTCAATGTAAATCGTATTATACAGCCTGTACTCGAAAAATATCTTAATAAAACCTTATAATTTGTATACACTCTTCTCTTTTTTTCCCAAAACACTTTTACCGATGACCGCCCGCTATTTTACGGTACGCTTAGGGGCCCGAAAGTGTTTGTCGGCGAAAACCAACTCGAATTGTGCCCGAAATTAACTATGACGGATCGTCTGTTTGCATAACATCGTGTCACCGCCATAGGGTCAGATAACCTATTGACCTATAACGGGTTAGCACCTGGGTTTTATGGGTTATAACATCGTAAATCAACCTCGTAAATCAGCTAACCTTTTGACCTAAAATGGGGTGCCTCCAGCTATTAACTATGACGGGCCGGCTGTTTGCATAACATCGTGTCACCACCATAGGGGCAGATAACCTATTGACCTAAAATGGGTTAACACCTGGGTTTTATGGGTTATAACATCGTAAATCAGCTAACCTTTTGACCTAAAATGGGGTGCCTCCAGCTATTAACTATGACGGGCCGGCTGTTTGCATAACATCGTGTCACCACCATAGGGGGAGATAACCTATTGACCTATAATGGGTTAGCACCTGGGTTTTATGGGTTATAACATCGTAAATCATCTAACCTTTTGACCTAACCTTTGGACCCCGCCGAAAATGTACGCAAAATGGGGCCCCTACAGGGGCCTGTTTCACTCTTATTTAACGGCTGTTTGCATCGTGTCCATAGGGGCAGATAACCTATTGACCTAACATCGTAAATCAACCTCGTAAAACAGCTAACCTTTTGACCTAACCTTTTGACCTGCCGAATATTGCCGCAAAATGGGGGCCCCTATAGGGGCCCGTTTCCCCCGCCCGCAGGTGCCCCCTTATCGGTAGACGCACCCACTTATCTCTCATGCTAACCCTGCTTTATGGCAATATTAAAAATACAATCTACAATTCCTAAATAAAGTTCGATTTTCTTGTAAATTAGTTTTCGGATTAGTTTCAAGTACATATTTAAGGCAATTCGCAGAACCCCAGAGTCCCTGTTCGCGTTATTGTCATATTTGAATTTGGAACGAATCCTATGTTTAAGCACACGCCATCGATCTCCCAAATATTACCTCTGACCGTGGAATTTTTATGGAGGTATTTTGCATTTACGAAAAATTAATTTTCTTTCTACATGGTGCTAGCTATAACACGCCTAACGTAATAACATATCACGATGATTTTATGCATTCAGGTGTCCAGACATTATGTTATTATTTATAATGGTATGTTCAGTTTTCTGGAAGATATTGCGTAGCTTAAATTTGAATGGAATTTTATGCTTTAAAGTTTAAGACTTTATTTTAATAGGGTATTAGTTTTGGTTACTTAATTTAGGGGTGGGGGTATTTACGAATGTTTATCTTCATTACAAGGGGAGTTAGATCCGATAAAGTATTTTATTTATTTCATTATTTGTAAACACCCTTATGAACATGTTCAATTTCAAAACATTTACTCTTAAAGGGTTCCATCAGCCTCGTAAGGGGAGAAACTTGCACCGCCCCCCTAGATAGTCCGGATTTTGATTTCGATTACCGCCACTAGAGGGCGCACGTCGCGCTAAACGAATGTACGATGGCCGCGTAGTATTCCTCCGCGAGTTCGCCAGTCTGTTTTAAAATTTTCGGTTTTAACAATGTCAAGGAATGAAATTAATGGTAGTAATAAAATATATGATAAATGAAAATAAAATCAATCACTAAGACAATTCGTTGAACAAGAACAACTTTCCATATTAATTCTAATTAAATTCCAATAAAAGCAAACTAGGCCAAGGTGACAAAAACTCCGCCCGTTGCGACGGTGCGACCTATATCGAAATCCGAATTTCCGCGAAATGATCACGTGTTTTGTAAAGTTTCGTATTACCCAAAATGTGTCTCCTTCCGCGTTAAAATAGTGCTATTTCACCCCCCACTGTCATCCCCTTACGAGGCTGATGGAGCCCTTTAAATATATCTCGGACTCATGATATGGAAATTAAAAATTATTTACTACAAGTTGAGAAAAGTTTAATAACTAAAAAATATATTAAACAGAATATATTAGGGAATATAAGACAGGCGGATTTTTATTCAAGTACGATTTGAGGGACTCGTTTTAATCATTTTACTTTAGATCTATTTATTTCTATTTGATTTAGACCAAATAGAACATTTACAAGTAACTATTTTTATGAAAATTAATTTGGAGCTCAAATGGAATTTTTGTCTCGACAGTTGCATAGTTTAATACCTATTTAAGCTGATAACCATTTTCGTTAATTTATATTACCCAATTATCGCAAAAACATTTGATTTTCAAAAACCTTCTTACGTTACAGTTTATAAATTTTTAAGCTGTCTACATATTAATTATCAATTAAAATATTAACTGGTTGGTGTGCGATACCTTTGGCTTACACCATTAGCTCATTTACAATCAATATTTAGTGGAAAACGAGTAAGTACAACCACCTTTCGAGTTATGTTTTTTACTTGTTCTGTCCCTGATATTGTTTAGTTTTATGCACAATTCCTTTTTCAATGTAACTGTAAACGGAATCGACTATAGTTTTCTTCGGATCTCTTGGGTTGATGTTCAGAACGGAAAGAGCTTTAGAACTGTCAAAACTGAACTCTTTCTTGAAAAATCTGAGCAAGTTTTTGAGTTTCTTGTCTACAGCACTTGCAATCCACAAAACCGAATACGGGGCAGTTTTTTGTGGAATGTTATATCTATAAGAATAAAATTGAATATACAAATAAGAAGAATAACAACCGGAATTTATCAACAGAAGTGCAGAGATAGAGAGAGTAAAGTTTTAATTTTATATTTAGATATATCGGTAAGAAAAAAAATTTGTTCATTTTTCGATAGAAATAATCTTTTTTTTTTTTGCACCTTTAAGGCTTTAGCCGGTAAGAGCTCTAAACAGTTTTTCCAGTTCGGAAAATTAATAATAATTTATAATATTGTCGGTAATCTTAGATTTTATACTAAATAAATATCTCTCTGGTTTGGAAATTAGATAATGCCAAATTAAATTTTGATTTTCTTTCTGTAAATACAATATACGGCCTATGCACAAACGACCATAATAGTCATGGTTTGTAAAATATGGCAGCACACATATTTGGACTTCGAATTAGACATCAAGGCCACGCGAGGAGATTTATAAAGGGATCCCACTAAATCACTAGCTAAGAAGTCAGACATCACACCAGTGACACCACACTATCCACTAAATTTAATAATAAATACTGTCATTAAAATCTGTTATTTAACTTAAATAGCGCTTAGAGTGTAAGTCGTGCGACTGAAAAGCCTCTCACACCACATTATCCACTAAATGTAAATACTACACACTATCCACAAAGGCACAAAATACTGTTAATAATGAATACTGTTAATACTGTCAATACTGTTAATAATGAATACTGTTAATACTGTCAATACTGTTAATAATTAATACTGTTAATACTGTCAATACTGTTAATAATTAATACTGTTAATACTGTCAATACTGTTAATAATTAATACTGTTAATACTGTCAATTCTGTTAATAATGGATACTGTTAATACTGTCAATTCTGTTAATAATGAATACTGTTAATACTGTCAATACTGTTAATAATTAATACTGTTAATACTGTCAATACTGTTAATAATGAATACTGTTAATACTGTCAATTCTGTTAATAATGGATACTGTTAATACTGTCAATTCTGTTAATAATGAATACTGTTAATACTGTCAATACTGTTAATAATTAATACTGTTAATACTGTCAATACTGTTAATAATTAATACTGTTAATACTGTCAATTCTGTTAATAATGAATACTGTTAATACTGTCAATTCTGTTAATAATGAATACTGTTAATACTGTCAATACTGTTAATAATTAATACTGTTAATACTGTCAATACTGTTAATACTGTCAATACTGTTAATAATGAATACTGTTAATACTGTCAATTCTGTTAATAATGGATACTGTTAATACTGTCAATTCTGTTAATAATGAATACTGTTAATACTGTCAATACTGTTAATAATTAATACTGTTAATACTGTCAATACTGTTAATAATTAATACTGTTAATACTGTCAATACTGTTAATAATTAATACTGTTAATACTGTCAATTCTGTTAATAATGAATACTGTTAATACTGTCCATACTATTAATAATAAATACCGCCAATAAAAACTGTTATGTAACTTCATTAGCGCGTAGAATGAAAGTCACATCGTTTTTCTTCAAACCCAAAACGACAAGCCGAAGCTCGGACTTTCACACCAACTCTTGTAAGGCGACCTCCAACGAAAAAAACGCCCAGAGGGAGGGAAGTTCGAGAGAGATAATAGTCACGTGGCCGGCTCGAACGACGACGACCAAGCGCTTCTTATTATGGCCGCGTTCAGTAACAGCAAACTGTTGTACGACTTTTTTCACTTCCGATATTGACGCCACGCGTGCAAACGGAGAGTCAACGAAATAAGCGGCTGATGATTTTGTTGATAAACGAAATCGTGACGTCACAGCACGCGGAAAGGCTAGTTGCAGACGACACGACAGACGATATTTTATAAAATTTACAACAATCGTAAAAAAGCGTTCAACAGACGTGGAGTCACGATTGCAAACGGAGATCAACGGTTAATTAACAATATAACCTCCTTTGAGCGTCACTGAACGCGGCCTATGTAGATACTGGCATGCCTTGATTTTAAATTCTCCACCGTTACGAAAACGGAGGCCCACCGCATGCTTTTCACTAACAGCTTTTTCGCGCCAACGAGTGAGGCAAAAGTAATTGCGATTTCATTTTCTTCTCTGTTTGGTTCTGAAGGTCATTTCCCCGCGTCGTTGCTTTTGGCGGTTGGGGTGAGCAGAGTTCACTATAAATGCTTCGACTCTTAGGTTTTTTTTATAGGCGTTTTCTACACTCATCTCTCTCACGGTGTTTTATGTTATACGGTGGAGGATTTTAGCTCGTTAGTCACGTGACAGCTTACCGATGGCGTATGTTACTCTTATAAAAATTTGTTTAGTTTTATCCCCGGCGATTATTAGATAATTAATTTCCGCAATATGTCGTCATTTATCTAATCTGGATTAGCGTTTGGAAGAAAATAAGGACGAGAAAAAATGAGTCTACTTTTCGTGACAACACAGAAAATTTAAATATACGTGAGAAGCAGTGGCGTAGCCAGAAATTCGTCAAGGGGGGGTCAAAGTATGTGAATGTTAAGAGGAGGTCGAGAAGGGGGTGGGAATTGAGTACAGTCAAAGGTAGGCCCAAGGTGGGGGTCTGGACCCGGAAACCCCCCTTGTGTACGCCACTGGTCAGAAGTTTATAACATCCCTAACGAGATAAGTTAGGCTAAAACATTGAACTAGAATTATCTTCGCAGGCTCGAGGCGGTTTTCGATAACGTTAAATGAGGCTTAAAATAATTTAGATTAAAGTATTATTTTAAATGAATAATTTAAAACGAAAATGGAATTATTAATTTGGTGAATTGTAATTCAAAAATTTAGAATAGGACTAAACTGAATTTACCCTTGCTCTTTAAATTCTTCTTGCAATATATCCGCGATTTCTTTGGTCCACAAGATCCAAGGAGAAAACAGCAACCTGGCCCCAGCGGCTTTGTCCACCGTCAGGGCTTGGAAAGCCGCTTCAGCTAAGTCCCGCGTGTCACAAAAGTGCACACATAATTCAGGTATCATTGGCATTGTCTTTCGATCCATCATTTTGTACAGAATCTCTTGACTAGTTGTGATCTTACTGTTATAAACGGGTGATACGGCAAAACTTCCAACAATAACAGTGAAATCGAAGTGATCTTGACTTTTCATGAAATCCCAAGCTTTACGTTCCGCAATAGATTTAGCTTTGGCAACAGCGTCCACTAATGGTGCGCTGAAACGAATCAACGTGTCATCCTTCTTAAAAGGAAATTTTATTTTCGGTTACCAGATAAGACTGGCTATCCAAAGAAGCCTACTACCATAAGAGACAACTAGGTTTTACTTTCACTTTAGAGAAGCAATTATAATTTTGGTCCTTTAATTAATTTAAGTTACACTTTAGCGAATATTCTAACTTGTAAAATATGATTTTAATATGGTCCATTACGAACTAATCATTTTTGAAATATATATTAATTGATTTTATTTACTTTGAGCTAAAAAAATTAAGTCTGTATTTTGAAAGTAAGGACACGCAAGCCCACCGTCAGAGATAATTTAGATAATCGTTTTTACATTATCAACACGGTGAGAGCGAAACTGAGAGACCTCCCTCGCTATCTAATGACCGAAACTAAATATTCGTAGCTTTTCCCTTTTAAGTAATTTTTTTCTCTTTTCATGTGTAGTGCTTAAAACATATTCCAAGAGACGTATCGATCCTCATGATACAGCACACTCTTAAAAAGGTGTTTTTTAATGGAATATTAAAGGTCTAAAATATTAAATAAACACTCTTTAGGGTTAATATATACACCCTTAAGGGTTTTTCTTATACCCTTTTTGAAAAGGTGTATAAACGGTGTTATATCACACTTTAAATAGAGTGATTTTCACCTAGTAGGGTGTAGCTCTCGTAAGGCAGTAGTTTAGTAACATAAAGGGAGTAGTTTAATACTTTAAAGGCAGTAATTTAGTACCGTAAAGTCAGTAGTTTAACACTTTAATGGGAGTATATTCTAGAACCCTGAAGGTGGTAGTTTAGAACCATAAAGGGAGCAGTTTAACACTTTATAGTGAGTAGTTTAACACTTTAAAGGGAGTATTGTAGAACCCTTAAGGCAGTAGTTTATTACCCTTAAAGGAGTAGTCTCGTATCCTAAAGGGAGTAGTTTTGGTTCCTTTAAACGGTGTAATAAAGAAACCAACGCGGAGGGTATTTCAGTGGCGTACCCAGGGGTTGTGACGCCCAGTTCAAAATATTGATATTAATAACAGAAATTAGGAATAAATATTAATTTCTTCCCTTCATATTACCTCGTTTGTTCTGTTATACAGATTTAATTCCCGACGAAATCTAGAAGAGTTCATTCTTCGACAGTTATCCAGCTGTCATTAATAACCTTTAAACTAAATTCTACGCGCACATTAATTCAAAACGTCAAATGCGTCTAAAGGGCATTTGAATATAAGCAACGAATAAAGTTGGAATAATTTAGGGCCTTTTACTCTAGAAAACCACTAGCTTGGCACCCGGTTCAACATGTCCCATCTGCCCCCTATCGGTACGCATCTGCGTTTTTCTTACATGGGAAGTGAGTCATCACCAATTAGCTGGAATGGGTTTTTGGTATCGACCTTCGAAGTAGCAATTATCAGATATGTATGTGCATCACGGAAAAGCATTACAAACAGGTTCCCACGTACTTAATATCAGTCCAATCATCTTCGTTGTAAACACGGCCACAATTTTCAATGGGCTCTCCAGAAATGGCGGAGATGTGTTGGAGCATCACGACCCTTTTGAGAACTCCTTTGTGGGCTTCTTTGGCGCACGCTTGGAGAAGGCGCATTGTGCCATCCACGGTTGGTCGAATGATATCCTGCTCGTCCGAAGGCATTTCGCTTGGAAACGGAGCCGCGATGTGGATGACGTATTGGCAACCTTCAACCGCTTCATCCCAACCATGATCATCAAGAAGATCGGCTTCGACTAGATTCACGGGATTTCTGCAACGAAAAAGTGTCGAAATATAAATAACGTCGAACTTTATGTTAGAAATCACGGAATAAATTGATGCAGTCAAAAACTTTTACACTACGTGTTGTAATAAATACACAATTAATGCTTTTTTCTAGCTTTTTGGAATGCAAACTTTAGCATTATTTTTAATAGCTCTATCAACAAACACTCAGAATTACGTCTAAAGAAATATTATCGGAAATTGTGTAATTTGGAATAGTCAAATAATATACTTAATAAGTTTTTTTTAGTCGTGTATATAATTTATAATTAACATCCAGCCACCGTTCAAGTATGATCCAGAACTAGTGAAAGGAGAAGAATTTTTTAAGACGTGCCTCTGTTCGGGAGGGGTCAATGCGCTAGAACGGCGTCAAATCCGGTTTTCTCTCTCCATAAACCCACCTTCACTGCTTATTGCTAAAACCGCTTTTCACCATGAATACGCATATAGGTTAAGAGCTTACATGTATCTGATGAGCTACTATCGATCTGTAGTATAACCCGACCTTGAAAATTGTACTATCGACTTTCAAAATTATGACCTCAAAAACGTGTTGAAGTTAATGGTAAAAGTTTAATAATAATACATAATTAAAATTAACAGCTAGGCTAATACCCAAGGCACCATCTTAGGCTCAAGCCATCTAGCGACTTATAATGCTGTTGGCTCAAGTGGCATGAAGGGTAGCTTTCCACCACCCGGCCACTTGAATTAATGGCTTTAACAGTCGCTTGATAACTTAGGCCTAAGGTGGTGCCATAGCTGATATATTATATATATATTATACGATATTACATATTGAAATCTCAATTAAAATAAATTTGATAAATTGGGCTTTCCGGACTTTTAAAACGGTGATCTTGAAAATTGAAAACTAGGGCACCCTCTCATTATACCATAATTTTGGGTTTTTTAAAGAACTTAATATAATACAAATGCAATCGGAATGAGTGGCGTTTTGCGTAATGGAGGTCAATTCTTGGTTTATTTTACCTTTCGTATTCGGGCGACAAATCTTTGAAGTGAGCGTATTTCTTCTTGTCCTGTAAATTGCGGACCGTCCCCCGGACCAGAAAGTCGTTTTTGAGTAAAACGTGAATGACATGCGACGCGACGTAACCAGTTGCGCCGGTGACGAGAACCAGAGGTGCACTCATACCTATGAAATTTGAACCGATGAAACTTCACAAAGCGGCTAAGTTAATAACGCCTCTTAGTAGCCAAATTAGCCCTTTCAAGGTAGAATCTCCGTCTTTCTAGAAAATGTGATGTCAAAACTTATATCTCCGATTCCCGGGAAAATGAAAGATTTGAAAACAAATTCGGACACAGAGCTGCTGTGCGGTCGTTAATGAAACTATATTGGGAGGGGAGGGTAAATTTAGTTGGTAGCGTCAAGTAAGGTCGAGCGGGAAAACCACTTTCCTAAACCTCTGCGGCTCGGGTAGGGGAAGGGGGAATTCCAGGGGCCAACTTAATCGACCCGTAACTTTTCTCTCTAAACGGGAATAGAATTTAGAGAAACGTCGCCTTCGACAGTTCAAGGTTGTGTGAATACACAATCCGGAGAGTGTATAGGTCTATTTGTACACATACATGTAATTCCTCAATAGGGAGCATATTCATTTGACTACTTAGAGGTCCACTTACAGTAATACACAAATATTTACAAACATTTGTTTCAAAATATTTGAAAAGGAGATAATGTGTTTCCAACCCACTAAAAACGTTCGTGAAAAAATTGCTAATTTAGTGCTAAAGTTTAAAATTTGTATAACTACGACCTAGTAATTAATAGACAGTTAGAATAAATTATCTTTCAATTATATTAATTATTATATTAATTAATATTATGATATTAATTATATTGTATTATATTATTATATTAATCTAAATATTGAACCTCAGCTTGATTTCAATTCCAATTGGTCCACAACAACTTTCCTTACATTCCAATTCTATTTGCGATTACAAATTTACAAAATTCCATCAATTTCAAAATCACGGAAAGTCGCCACTTAATTTCCCCTTTAACTACAATCACGATTGTAAACTAAAAACCTTAAAAAACTGTTCTAACACTAAATATCAGCGCAAAAGTAATTTAACGAAGGCTTACTTCAAGTGGCGGCTCCAGGAGACGTGCTTTTAAAAGAGAGAGTCTTCCGTGAGTGAGGTCGAAACCACCGCTCGCTCTTCCTTCTCATCATCAAAAATATAACAAGATGTCACGGACATTTAAGTACACACAATCCCCGCGATGTTATAGCTATATTTTATATAATAATAAATTTTAATTTGAAAAAAATTTCAATCATCTTGTACTTTAACTAATTAATTTTTAAACACGCCAAATTTTTCGAGTTACCTGGTTTAAGAAATAAAGTAGCGAAACCCGAAAACCTCCATTTATATTAAATTTTAGACAAACCGTATGTTTCGAGGTACCTAGTTTTGGAAATAAAGTAGCGAAACACGAAAATCTTCATTTATATTAATTTTTAAATACGCCAAATTTTTCGAGTTACCTGGTTTGGAAATAAAGTAGCGAAACACGAAAACGTTAATTTATATTAAATTTTAGGCAAACCGAATGTTTCGAGGTACCTAGTTTTGGAAATTAAGTAGCGAAACACGAAAATCTTCATTTATATTAATTTTTAAATACGCCAAATTTTTCGAGTTACCTGGTTTGGAAATAAAGTAGCGAAACACGAAAATATTTATTTATATTACTTTTTTAAATACGCCAAATATTTTGAGTTACCTGGTTTAAGAAATAAAGTAGCGAAACACGAAAACGTTAATTTATATTAAATTTTAGGCAAACCGAATGTTTCGAGTTACCTAGTTTTGGAAATAAAGTAGCGAAACACGAAAACGATCATTTAAATTAATTTTTAGACAAGCCAAATTTTTCGAGTTACCTGGTTTTGGAAATGAGGTAACGTAACGCGAACGAGTTAGATGGCGCCAGTAACAATTGGTACGCAATCCAAACATGACAAAAGTGCGTACGCCGGTTGTGGGGTCCCGCAAATTGGCCAGAAATCTCACTTAAAGGTCAAATTTCTTTGTGCAACCGAAAACGTAGTTCAGAAATGATCCGTATACTAGTTAAAAATGTAAAATTCAAGTCGCTCTTTAATTTAAAAAAAAATATGTAACTTTTAAGGCAAAAATCGCCAAAAAACACTTAAATAGGAAAATGATTAATTTCTTGTTCTCCGATTCCCCAAATGTATAACGGACTACCGCGAGGGCATGCCATATGCTTTCGATTGACATATCACCGACTATTCTAGACCTAATGGTTGAAACGTGATGCGGAATAGGTCTTCGGCGGCATCGACTACACTGTACGTGGGACTAGTACACACAAATCCCTTTGGATTGTGTGTAAAAACAATTTATACGAACGTACTCGACTCTCTTTTCACTGAGAAGAAACTTCAACCAGAAGTATATAAAATATATCTCAAAAACTGCCTGTGTTTTGCGCTGGGAACATTTTCAAAATTCGTTTCGGACGAGAACATATACACTCTTTTAAGAAACGTTTACTGGGCGCCGCCATTATCGTACAGACAACTAACGAGCAAGCCCTCTACCACGGAAATTTATTCCCCCCAAAACCGGTTTTTTCATCACCCTCCCCGTAGACTGTAAGGTAATGGCGGTCGATTGGGAAGGCGCGTTTAAGAGTCTATAAAGTGGGGTTAAATACGACATATATCTAGTTTTTGAAACTATTACGTCGATAAAATATTTTCATTTTAACAGAATATTTGGATTGTGATGAGGTGTACTTATCCGTGGTTTCAGGGGCTAAAATCAGCATTTTTTAGAACTGGCCAAAACAAAATAACTAAGCACAAACTAAACCCCCAAAAATAATAACAATGAGCTATAAAAGCAGTTGGAATTCAGAATTTGTAACAGAAGAATTTTTTAATAAAATTATGACAGAAAAAAGGGCGTTATGTAGATCTATATGAGATATGAAATTTCCCAAAAGGAGACGTTGCACTAGCCCTTCGATTTGCGATGGCAATGTTTTTGACCACTTAAAACCAAAAAATCTCCATTTAAAAAAGCATGGGATATTTTCGGTTTCACAGGGTCCTTAGCCACGATTTTTTTTTTTAATTTTGAAATCACGAAATGGGTAATTTGGCCCACATTTAGGTAAATTTCATCAAGTTTGGTAAATTGGAACATTTTGGGGGTAAAATTGTAACAATGTTTGTGTAAAATAAGGAAAAAATCTTATTTTTGTTTGAAGTGTCCAAAAACATTTTGGGTTGCCATGGCAAATCGAATGGGTAGTGCAACGTCTCCTTTTGGGAAATTTCATATGTCATATAGGTCTACATGACGCCTGACTTGGAACAAAATCGGCAATAAACACCTGGGTACTCTCCTTGTTAGTTCAGCAAAATTGGCTGCGTTTGTCGAGATGTACCGGAAAGACCCGTCGACCGCGACATCTCTCATGAAGTCATCAGCTATTTTTAATTTTTCATACTTTTTTTGCGATAAATTCACGATAAATAGCACTGTCTAAATCCGAGTTTTAGAACCATCCAAAACGGTCAGAACTGCCCATTATTTTAGGCCCTGCGCGGTTTCGCTAAAAATGAGAAATCTTGGAATAGGGCATTTAAAGTTGCTATATGACTTGGGCCTCAGGTTGTGCCTTGGTTATTAGCCTAGCTTATTATTATTATTATTCTTAGTACATAATAAAGCTACGTCTTCAATCTTTCAAGTTTCCCCGTTAGCGTTTTCGAGGGAAGGCTTAGTCTTTCAAATATTCCCTTTTAATTAAGCGTGTCATAAGGATTTACTTTTATTTGAAGAATAGCTTTGAACGAATACTCATTTTCACGTACAATAAGTTATTGTTCGTGTTGAAGGAAAAGGGTACATATATTACTTTCAAGGACGGATACTGGAAGTTGAGGGAAACACTCTTCGAATACCGTCAATGTTAAGGTCAAACCAGCTGCAATCTTATGTAGATGACTATAAATTCTAACACAGATAGAGCAAATACATTAGCATTCATTTTCGGAATAACGTTGGCGGGAATTTTGAATTTGACTGGTTTACGGTCCTTTATAAAATATAGCTATGCGCGTCATTTTAATCCCAGTAAATAAAGTCAACAACATAATATTTTAAATTGATAAATAAGGACTTAAATAAATTTTAAATTAAAAATTATAAGAACGTTTTAGGATTACGATAAAAAACTAACACGCAAAACTACATTGTCCTATATATTAATATTAATGTTCATATACCATATCATTATTTATCATTGAAAATGAATACGAATTTGTTTTTTTTTACAGGGGATTAAGATAACTCGCTTAGGCAGTACACTTACAAATACAACCGAAAACCAGCCAAATTATAAATTTCTGATGAATGTTTATGGTAAATAAGTTCCAATATCGTTGCGCTATCTGCAATTCAATTTATAATATCCTAAGAATTCAATTGGATTTAGGTAAAAATTTAAGCCGTTGCTATTTACCCCCATTGTTGGTGGTAAGTAGATTATGTATATTTATTCCTGAATTTCGGTGGTAAATAGTGAACCCTCTATTTACCTCCAAAAATCGGCGGTAAATAGACAGTGCGAAAAATATAATGATGCTCGGATACCGAAACTTTGAAAACCATTTTTATAACTTTTTAATGAAGTAGAGGTTTTTTATTAATTATACTTCTTTTGTAAAAACTAGGTATGCACCGATATATTGAGTGATATATCGGTCTATATATATTTATAATATCGGTATTGGCCAGCATCGGCTTAAGCGAAGTCGATATTGGCCGATACCGGCATTAGAAAAATAATTTCATAATATTTTATTGGATTGGCCGCTCCACGTATTCCAGACTTCAGAAGCTAGATCATACATTTTTTTAAGACAGGGAGTTACGATTGTAAACAAATAAAAAACAATGATATTCGATTTGCGATAGAAAATATGTATCAAGTTAAAAAAATTTCTAGAAAAATTAGAATAAAATGGTATGACAGTGTACTGCACCGTCTTTTACAATGATTTTACCATAAGCAGTACTGTCATGATGGATAACTTTGTTAATATCGGCCAATATATCGTCTGATATTACCGCCGATATATCGTCCGATATATTAAGAATAGCCGATATATCGGCTGTACCCATATCGGTGCATTCCTACTAAAACTGTCAAAGAAAACCACCCTTTAATTAATTTTAAGTTTAATAACATTCAGGATTTCTTTTAATTGTTAAAAAAAACCTACCGAAAACTGATGAAAAATGAATTTATGGTTTCAATCGAGGGGCAGCTCACTCCAATGATTATTAGGACTCCCCTCGTATGATTAAATCATGATTAGATTAGATTAAAATTAAATCTGTAGCTTTGGCTGTACAAAGATTAAAAATGATTAAATCATGACTAACTTTTAAATCATGATTATTAGGACACCTTGTAACAAAGTGATCTGCCCCTCGGTTTCAATATGCCGGCACAATTAAATTTTGGCAAAAAAATAATAATTTCAATTTAATAAAGTTCATTTTATAAAAGAAAGTGTTTATCATTTCCCACGGTAAAAGAAATTTTTGAAACGCGTTAAGAACTAAATTGAAGAAAAACTTAATGGTATGTACTCCTTTCATTTTTAACAAGTAAGGCAGGGCCGGAAGGTGGAGCAAAATACCATGGGACCATCAGGAAAGGGACCACACTTATGGTTCAAGGGCTGGGGCCCATGGCCGTGGCCTTTGCCGACACTCCTTCCCTTAAAACAATTAAGTCAGAAGGGCCAACAGTTCCCAAGTTATTAGGAATTACAATTAAGTTCTTTAATGGAAGTTATTTCCCTCATGAAAGCGTCACGCTATTTAACTGTAATGATTATAATATTTATTTTAATTTAAGACTATAATGTTAGGTTGAAATAGAAGCCATTGAATTATGTTTAAATATTTATTTACTAAATACTAAAATGACTGAACCGAGGCCAAGAAGCATTCTTCATCTTTATTTTAAACGTTTTCAAGGGTCACCAAATCTCATACATGGAATTTCAATAATTCCTAAATAGCTTCACTATATAAATAATATAAGAAATTATGGTTGCCTAAGTCTCCGACTTTAAACATTAACATTTTCTAACTGTGTGAATATTTTAGTCATCATATGGAATAATATAACTCTGTTGCATTAATCTAAGAATATTATATATTAACCAAATCTTAGCAAATATTGGTCGGGCCGGCGTCGTCTAAAATTGGTCGGCTGACTTGGTCGGATTGTAGTCGGCAAACTATCCGAAATTTCACAGAAACTGGCTATTTTTTAGTCGACTGTGAGTCACAATGGCGATGTTGGCCCGACTTATTATGGGACAGATGGCCCACCCTTAAAAAAGCTTTCCTGTCAATCCTTAGTTTACGACTTCTTGTAGGCGTCCCTACCATTATTTAACCACTTTCTCGATCAATACATATTCGCTATTCTGACCGATTTAGTTGCCATGCCGATCTATATATATCATGGCAGTATAAAATTGTCGGGCCAATTATCTTAAAACCAGGTTGACCCGATTGTCTAATGGTAGGCCCAACGGATACATCCATCGGTGTGTACCGCACGCCGACGGTTTTCCTATATGTAGATAACATTGGCCGGACTGCTTTTGACGCTGGACCAACGTTACATTTACTTGTGAAATAATGGTAGGTCCGATAATATACCCCCCACTTCTTATTTTACACTGCTAATTGAACGATCTTATTTAGATTACTAAATATTAACGTTGTAATCGCGAACAATGAACTTCTATGTTCTAGTCGAGGGGCAGATCACTTTGTTGCAGGGTGTCCAAATTAAAATGTTAATCACGATTTAATCATTTTCAATCTTATGTACAGCCAAAGCTACAAATCTAATTTGAATCTAATCTAATCTAATCATGATTTAATCATACAAGAGTGTCCAAATAATAATTAGAGTGAGCTGCCTCTCGGTTCTAGTCAGCAAAACACAGGCTATGTTTTAATTTAACGGTGGTATATGGTCAGACCTACGATTATTTCACAAGTGAATGTAACGTTGGTCCAATCTCTAAGACAGTCGGGCCAACGGTAAGTACAGACGGCGGTATTATGTCGGTTGAACCAATGTCCAACTTAACTCGGGGCTGAATGTCGTACCTACCATTTTCTGGATAGTCGTCTGACAAATAATGTGGAAAATTTGCCGACTAGTAGAGCGATCGTTTACCTTCGACGTTTTCCCGACGGTTTTGTACCGCTATGTTACCGACTGTCACAGAATAACAAACATTTTACCATATTACGCAAATAGATGAATCTTTTAAAAGTTCGAATTTTGGTAGGCTGCCGACCAAGACAATTAACCGACTTTACTACCACTTCAAAACCAATTTTGGACCAGCTTGTGCTGCTAGGGATAATGTAAACATTATCATAATATTTACCGTCTACCCAACTTTAAACGAATATCTATCGAAAACTGGACTCCCACTTGCCAAATACCTGTACCACGGCAGCGATGGTAAGGCAGCCTCGTGCTTTCTTCAAATCGTTTACTTATCCTGCATAAGAATATTTCCATTCAATGGTCCAAGTTTGGGAGGCCCAATGTCGATTGAAGTCGGTCCAGCTAAGGTGACGGTGGACGATTTCCCTACTGTAGGAATATTTTACCGAAATGAAGGCAAAGCAACAGCGCTGATTATTGTCGGCCCGTCCACCAAAGAAAAGAGAAGGATATGTGGTAATATTCTTTATTGTATTATTTTTTACGAACAATTTATTCTTAAAAGCGGGATATTTAAAATAATACCATAAAGAATATTACAATCGCCTTGGCCGGTGTGACCTGACAGCAAGTCTCATATCCGACTACAAATCGTACTAAGTAAGCTAATAAAGAGTGGCGTTGGGCCAGCCAGCTTTTCACAACTTAATTAAAACCCATGGGTTACTGCTGCTAAAATTATAGTCGGCCCAGCTGCGACGGATATTGAAAGCATACGCACATATAAGTCGGCATCAAGTCGGAGTGAAGCGCACTAACCGACTCCAATCCTTCCCGATCAACAGACGCATATCCGACCCAAAATCGGACTTCGGGAGCTTTAAGAGTGTCATCGGGCTGACCGACCTTTGCCAATTTGTTCACAATTAAAAGCAATGGTTTCAGCTGCTCAAATTATATTGAAGGCAAAGAAATTAAGCGGCTTTGAGTCGGGGTGATGTGCACTAACCGACTCCGACCTTTAACCGACAACGCGACCTCTACTCGACCAATAAACGCACTACGTGTGTTACTGGGGTTGTGGCGTGGTAGAGGCTTTCCTTATCATCCCCACTGTCGAATTTTTGTTACCGCAACGAGATTAGAGTAGGCCTTGGTTCATTTTTTAATTTAGTTGTATATTACCATAAGTCCATAATAAACCCTTCGGGGGACATATTGCACTTCAGTTTATTCTACTGAAACGCGGCGGAATACAAACGCGTCCTACTCGCGGATGGTAATAATCCTACACCATACGCGTGTTCGCCGCCCGTCGTCTGCGGTCGGCATACTTAAAGATCATTAAAATAACGCGTCTTGGATGACGTTTAACATCGCTGATAAAATTATGAAAGCCATTTTTTTAATAAGTTAAAATATTTTAGTAAATTAAATATTTAATATCTTTGAAAAGGAAAGAGTGCGAATGAAAATGTATTTTAAAATATGGTGAGAAAATAATATGGTTGTTTTTCTAAAAACTTCAGCTTATCATGAAATACAATTTATAGGAATTCTACAAATAATCATAAGTAAGTGAAAGAATTGGCAAAGTAAATAGTTCCAGATGTCTATTGTGAATACGTAACATCCAGGATTAAAAATCTAGCTTTGAAAATTAAATTAATTATAAGGTGAATTATATATTTATTTAAAAGTTAGTTTGAACATATGTTTATTATCCTACGAGAACAACTGTGAAAAAGAGATAAACAATAAATTTATTGGTTTATTAATTTATTTAATATATTTAATTTATGTCAAATAAAAACCATGAAAAATGCCCAGATGACCTTAAACATAGGATTTCATACCTTACTGATTATAATTGTGTTTATGTTATTATGTAATTACATTATGCTGTGTTCTTATTTTTTTAATTAAACCAAAATTACTTTTTAAATATAATTGTATTGAATGTAAAATATACAAAATTATCTCCTTTTTAATTTTAATTGGCTTGAACTTCAGCATGACCATAATAATATCTATTTCTTTTCTTTAAAGGTTGCGTCCGTAATGACTTAAATTTTCATAGCCTCCATAAACAGCTCTGTCATGATTATATCTTAATAGAATATTTTAGAGAAAAAATTATTTAAAGCTTTCATACTGTTATACAATTAGTTTACCATTTATGTGATCAACATTTTACAAAAAAATAACACTCCAACTAATCGCTAACTTAGAGGAAGATACGTGACTTTTGGAAAATATTTGAAGAATACTTAAGTGTTTAGTTATTGAATTAATTTAATGTATAATATTTATATTATTTTAAATAATGTTTTTAAATATATATCCACTATTAAATAATTATTGTCATTATCCTGGATACAAAACGTAAACAGGTCTGGTTTTTACTAAATAAGACTTGGTCTCAGGTTGCGCAATATTGCTAATTTATTTTCCTTCAGTTGATTCAGTTGGTAATTTTTCGAAACAGTCTTCAACAAAAACTTTTATTTCATAGTTAATAGATTTATCGTATTTTTTAATGAAAACCAGATAAAATTAGTAATATAATACATACAGCCAAAGCTACAAAATAACATACTTTATCCTCAAGACTGTAGACTCAAGTTTCTTTTCTGCCAAAGATCCCTGTCATTGTTTCATATTTTTTATTTATCTGAATTAATTAAACTACCTTCAATGTAAAAATTACCTTACATTACATTGTAAAGGAAAAACAGTAAATCATTTAATAATTGTGGCCTCCAGCTCGGTCTAAAGAAGCCATTTTATTTTTAAAGCCCAAAACCCCCCAGTGGCTACCTCCAGTACTGCTTTCCCCCCCCCCCCAAAATCCGTCATAATACCAGAGAGGGTAAAGTCGCTTCGCTATAGAGAGGCGCCTCTTCCTATTCCTGCAATGTTAAAATTTTGTCGTACGTTTTTGAAGCGCGAGCGCCTAGAAGAAGCAGACGATCCTTTATGTTAGTCTTAGACGTTCGATGGCGCCACGGAATAAAATCAATTATAAATAAAAACAAAACAGCTGCAATAACTTTTTCTTCAATTATTATTTTGAATTCTTTAGAAATGTAAGTACAAAAAAATTACTAATTACAATATTTCAATAATAAAAACTCCAATATTTTTAATAATTAAAAAAATCGGGAGAAATTGTAAGGGAAGCCAAGTCTTAGATGAACAGGAAGACTTGGTCAGGAACAGAAGAACTCTAACAAGGAAGTTTATAAATTAGATTGGAGTGAAATAAATTATAATAATAATATAATTTAAAATAAAATAATTAATTTTTCAAGTAATGTAAATATGAACTAAATGGTAATTCAATACGAATATCTTTGCATGGATAAATAACGTTCAGTGTTGTATTTTTAATAGTTTTCTGTCCAATCTTTTCTGTGTTTTTGTATATTGGTGATCAAGATCTTGTTTTATAAGGGTACTATTTATGCAGAACTCCTCAAAAAAAGGAATCTGTTTAAAATGAAGTTTTCCAAATCATCGATGCAATTTGAATCTGCAGGTTTTAAGAGATTATTGACTGATGCAGCTCTGTATGCTGCCCAAAATTGTTGAGAATTCAGATGATCTCTATTGCCTCCTCTTTGACGAATATAACCAAAAGTAATTTTCTAGAAAGTCTTGACTTAAAATTGAAATTACCATTTTTATAATTTGATTAATTAGGGCAAGCGTAGTTGTGCAATTGGAGAATTTGTTTTGTCCCGTTAGCTCTGGCCCTGTGTGTAGCCAACGTATTTTCTTATTGGAATAATTAATTATTAATAAATATTAAGAAGAAAGTTCTCCTGGTAGATGTTTTTCTACTTTTAATAGGCGTAGGGGAAACTGAAATTTGATATTCATTATTGTAAAAAATAGTTAGTCGATTTCTGGTTTTAACATTCATGAAACAATCGTCAATAAAATAGAGAGAACAAAGTGTATGGTTTGTGTAAAAATATTCATTTATTTTATGTTATAGTTTGTAATTGTTGACATTTTGCAGCCACAGTTTAGAACTAAAAGTTTGAAAGTGAATATAATAATAAAATAATAATAATCAGCTGGGCTAATACCCAAGGCCTAAGCTTATCTAATAAAAAAGCGTATTCACCGTTCTTTATCCTTTGGTAACTTAAAAAAAAATGAACGAGACTTAATTTTCTTAGTTGACGGACAATTTATCGCCGATAAATACATATTAATAGATTTATTGATGTTAAATTATCCAATAAATAGAAAACTTTTTGCGTCGTTCTATACCTAAATCGCACGCCGCTCGAGGCGAATGGTGATAGCAGGCTAGTAGCGCCCTCAAACGTCTAAGACTAGTGGACATTTTAGCGAAAAAATTCATGCGACGGATTTTTGAAAGAGAGGCGCCTCTCTATACTATACACTCTCTGATAATACTAAGAACCAATGGTAAGCGCCCGCGGTTTTTGAACTATCGCAGAATGATGATCTATCATCAAAATAGCCTGGGTTTAATGAGAAATGACATACTTCCCCCGAAGGAGTTTATTAGAACTTCTGATATTACGTTTGTTTTTGCGTAATTTTAGCCATTCCTCAATAGATTAGAGATCAATTATACAGGGTGTTAACTAAAAAATGGACCAGGGCGAATATCTCAAAATGTGTTTCAGCTACGATTTTGAAATTTTAGGTTGTTATGGAGCGCTCAGGGGGTCACCCAACTATGAAAATTTCAATGACCTTGAACCATGTCTTCAAGGTCGTTCGAAAATTAACTTGAGAACCGTAAGAGTTACGAAGTTGGTTCCAATTAGAAAGTTGGTCCCCGTCACATTTTATGGTTTACTATATTTGACTCGATCTGATTTGCGAAATAGGAAGTCGAGAAATGTTAGGCCAAAAACAAGACGGTCGTTAAGTTGATAACGTGTAGAAGACGAGCTGAAATTTTCAAACTAAAGACCCTCAACCACGATGAGGTTGTCTAACAAATTTCAGTACTCTAACAAGAGTACTTTTAAATTTATCAGTTGAACATCGTCTTTAATCAAAACCATGAAAATGATTAGATAAAATGATGCATATTAATATTTTTAATGCAATTCATTTTACTAAATGATTTTTAATCTTTATCTTATAGGAGCAGAAATTGAGGTCCATAATTCTAATAAGAGCGAAAATAAGTCTGTGCAAGTTTAAGGATTGAAAACAAAGAAAAAAGCCAGACTGCTTAAGAAACTAAATAAACAAAATGTTAAAATTCACAGAATAAAGAAGCAATTGAAAAGATTAAAAGAATAATTGGCGGATGGTCCAAATATTTCCAATCTTTCTGATGCGAATTGCTTTGTAAACGGTTTTGCTGAAGAACTCTTCAACTCCGAATTAAAAATTAGGGAAATATATTTCAAAAATTTGCAGAAATGTGCTATCTCCTCATCTATCACAGCCCTCAAGCATACAGAATGTGGAGAGCAGTTTTGTGTCTACCTACAAAATGAACGCTTGAGAAATGACTGGCTCACATTGAAATTGCCCGTCTTCGACCACCAAACCCTGCAAGCCATGAAAATTAAATTTCAAAATAAGAAAAAATGTGAGAGAGATATAACACTCTTATTTGACGAAATGAGTTTGATAAATAAATTCACATATGATCATTCAAGTGACATCATAGAAGGCTATGTAGATAATGGAATATTTGGAAGAGCAAAGCAATACGCAAATCAAGACCTGGTTTTCATGGTTTAAGGTTTGAAGCTGAAATGGAAGCATCCCATAGGCTACTTCCGGGAACATTTTGAAGCAGCTGTTCATGAATGACTGAAGTACCTAAGAGATATCGAGCTCATAGTCAAGGCTCTTGTTGGCGACCAAGCAACTGGCAATCAAAAATTATATAAAAATCTGGGTATAACCAAGGTTTATTGATATTAATGAGAAAAAATCATTTTTTTCCTTCAGCCAACTGTTGAAAAGTGTCAGAAATAATTTTAAAATATTTCTGTTTATGGTGGAGGGCATTTGTTTCCTGGAAAGAATGGGATATTTTTTCAATTTATACCAATAAATTAGAAAATCCCGACTCACCATCCATTTGGAAAATCCAACTGATGGCAGTTGGTTCCTCTGCCCTTCCAAGA
Organism: Leiobunum rupestre; assembly: GCF_980474605.1. Taxonomy (NCBI): domain Eukaryota; kingdom Metazoa; phylum Arthropoda; class Arachnida; order Opiliones; family Sclerosomatidae; genus Leiobunum; species Leiobunum rupestre. Next base: position 18,239,484 of record NC_143388.1, read on the forward strand.
ACCTTCCTACATTTAGTGTTAAAAGTTTGAAGACGCCTTAAAAGGGATTTAGGGTCCTTCGTCCAAACGTCCCGTGTGTGGAGAGCGACCTTATAAGGTTTCGGCAGGTCACTGACTTTTTTTAACCAAAAGCCTCGTTCCTTTAAGAACCTGTTCGTTGAGGTAGAACGCCTGGCGTAGCCAGTTAACTTAAATTCTGTGAACTTAAACGTGTTAATTGTGCAATGCTATTTTCAAGTTCCTGTTTTTCAAATATACTAAAATTTTAAATACATGTATCCTTATGAAATATAGGTATCGACAATGAATTTGAAAATACAATATTAAACTCAATTAAAGTTCCTATTTTGAAATGAAATAATAAATTCTAATGTTAATTTTAATTTACTGATTTTTAACTGTTACTATGTAACATTTCGATGTTAAATGTGAAATATTTATCTCAACAATAAATTTGAAAATAAAGTTTATTGTAACTTTAAAATTTGCTTGTGTTACCAGTCGTTGGCCCTTTAATTACAGGTTTTAAGATTTTAAATTTTCGTTAACTGTATTCATAATTAAGTAGATCTGGGTTTTCGTGGCAACCCACCGCTCTTCAGTGTTTACCGAAATGCCTTTCGAGGCGGTCCTGGTTAAACTTGTCTGTCAGTATAAACTCGGCTCCTTTGCCTAGGAGGAATTTTACTGCTGCCACGATAGAATGTACTAAAAAGGAAAAAAATTTAAATATTTTGAATGACTATTCTTAAATTTAGATTAGGGTTTCAAAATGCGATATTAGCTGTTATATGAATACCTTCTAAAGTCTCACGACTTAACTGCATCTTATTTTTGCCTTCAGTCGAGGCATTTGGGTATGCATCCGCATCGGTTTTCCAATCTTTCAGATAACCGAGAAACTCTTCTTCCAACCCTATAGTAATTATAAAAAATAATAATAAAATCAAGTTCAAATTCCCAATACCCCTAATTATATTAACTTTGAATCTCAGATCAGTTAGTGAGGTATATGGTATTAGGCCGCCATTTCTTTTCCGCCTGCCTTCTCCAAAATTTCTAGTATTTAAAAAAATCGAAAAAACGGTTGAACATAATTATGAAATTGACTGTTTCAGACGCTTTTTCTCCAACTAATTCTTGTATTCCTATAAGTTAAGTTAGAAGAAACCACCTATGGACTATGAGAAGGATGATAAAATACGCGAAAAAGTAGTAGTAGTACTTTTTCGCGTATTTTATCATCCTTGTATTCCTATTGCTACTGTATTACTCATAACTTGAGTTGCAAGCTTGACTTTCATGGCGTAAAAACTTCCTAATGTTATGTGGTTACTAGTAAGTTTCGGACAAAGTCGCAACTGGGATTGACAATCCTTATTGTATATTTCCTGTACGTGTGCCCTGGCTCTCTTAAATCCTGACTGCAAAGCCTCCTCGTGGCGAGAGCCGGGCAACGTATGGCTAATAACCTGCGGCTGATTTGCACAGGTACACTGTTCCTATCCAGTGGTTTGATGGGGTCACTGGAGCTCTTGAGGGGCTCCACACCCGGCGTTCGGTGTCGCGGGGCTCTTGGGGGCGGTCCACACCCGGTTTGCTGGGTCACTGGAGTCCTCGAGGTGGTGTCTCGTGATCGGGGCGCTGGGTCACTGGAACCTCGGGGGTGTTCCATACTTGGCATTCAATATCCTACTGGGGAGGATTTGTGTGGTGGAAGAGGAAGTCACTCTAGTCCTCAGCTGTGCGAGGGTGGGAATTAGGGCAGCCCATGGTGTCGCCTTTTGTTGGGCCATGATGAGGGCGTTTGTTTGCCATATGTGAGCCTGTCTTTATGGCTGTCTCACTGGCCGAACGTTTGTTTCGCAAAGTGCATTTTTATCCGGCATGACTCTTTGTCTTGTGTGCCGCCGTAGTGCCCAGCGGAACGGCGGGGTACAAATACATAACCTTATGTACGTGTGCCCCCGGTATGTATATAATATACGGTACGGGGGTATAAAAATATAGATAACGAATGTACGTGTGCCCAGGCCCTCAATGGGTTAGAGTGTGCAATAACTGGTGACTTTAAAGGGGAGTCGGGGTCCGGCTCTTGTAACCCATAAGGGCGGTGGAGCACTGGGAGATGTTAGCTCTGTTCAAATGGTCCTATCTCCACCTCCGACTTCGGTCAGGTTTGGGCTGGATACTGAACTTCGGTTCAGGCTAACGGAGAGGGTCCAGGCAAACTGGTCGCCTTGGCGGATTGGGTAGCCTGCTGTGGCGCGGCGAGCCTCCGTATGAGGGCACGGCGGACCCATCTCCCGGCCTTTTCGACTCCCACCGGGATCTCTGGTGCCAGCTGTGCCGGGTTATGCGGGCTGCTGTGTGCTCGTCGTTCCCCTTTAGGAGCTCTCTCCAAAGGGTTTGGCTCCTTACCTTCATAGGTAGAGGTCGGGGATGGTTAACTTTTATTCAATAGATAACGCTCTCAAAATTATTCGTAAAACGTTTTGATCAAGTAATTCATATTTCGGTATTATCCGATTAATTGTTTGATAAATTTGTAAAATTAATCGGGAAAACGACGCTTTATCGATAAAAAGCTCAAATTATACATATTTTTTAATCATTTTCCGAAATATTAACCGGTAAATTTCTTTGTTTACACTTTTTTCCCAAAAAAATCAATTTAATCATGGATAATGATTAACCGTTACCGACCTCTATTCATAGGTAGGGTGTCGGCTGGAGTTGCTATAGCATCCATTCTAAATCCCACTGCTGTGTGCGAAGTGGGGATTGGTCCACCCATTGCTGCACCTTCTGCTGGGTTGAGTGGCTTGCGTCAAAGGTGAGACCATCAGTAGTAGGGTTCTGCTACCCATGCTGGATTTGTCACCTGTCCGGGCAAGGGGGACACTGGCGTAGGGCACTATGATGATAGGCCTCCGGTGGTATGGTCTCTGTTACTAGGTACACTGGGCTATAAATTCTGACACACTGTACGTGTGCCCAAAGAATTAGTTTTCCATTCTTTCTAAGCAACCGGATCATGTTATCGCCCCAATGGGAAAAACAATTTCTAACAGTTTTAATTAAATTTGGAGGATCAGATATATAAAAAATGTATCTTGGTTCCTTCATGGGTGCGTATTTATTCTTAGCTTTATAAGCTATCCCCTTTTCTACATCATAGTCTGTGCTCATTCTAATAACTATTTGATTAATCGATTCAAAATGGTTGTTTTCCAGTATTTGAATTGCTTGATCGATAATAGAAAATAGTTCTTCAGCCTTCATGTTATGTCACGGAAAGTAGCCAAGAATGTGTTTGAAGTTGATAGTAAGGCCACGAACCATTATTGCCATGACATGAGAGGCTAATGGGGGATCCATTGACTCTTGACCAAGCTTCTTGTTTTCTGCGCTTTGGAGTTTGTCACCCGCTTTATTTAAATGGAAAACCCAACAATTTCACGCGTAGCCTCTCTGTACATCAAATCCTCCTTAATTTTCATTTCATCTACTAATATTGAGAAGTATTTCTTATGTTCTTCCACGTTGTGTAGGTCAATCTTAGCTTTCATTTCTTTAATAGTTTCTAATGTAAAGCCACTTTCTCCTGTAAATACAGATGAATACTCATAGAGAGTTCGCGCAGCTGGCAAAAATAAAACTTCCCTTAACGCCTCATATGTAGTACTAGATTTACTTAATTTAATGATGGATTCATTCCATTTCCTTGGTTTTTTTGGTTGAAATCATATTCATTTGCTGCTTCATCATAATCAATTTGAAATTTTCTTTACTTATGAATGGGTTATCTTTAATTATGTTGCAGAAAATAGTTTCATCTCGTTCAGGCAGTATTTTCTTCATTTTGTCTAGCTGTTTTTCATAATTTCTCGCCAAAGATTTATTTATCCTTTTTAGTTTCTTAATTTCTTTAGCGTATTCCTTTATAAGGTGGGTTTTTGGTTTTGACGTCATGTTCCGCAAATTAACTACATTTGAAGTTGATTTTCGCCTTTTCAGTCTGTTTTCTAATATCTTATTTCATTGTTGATATTTTCGACATCTGCTTGATATCACTTTACGAAGGTATAAATTATAGCATTCTGTAGAATGTAATGAATTGGTATATCTATTTCTGATACTATTTTTAACATCAAGTTAAAGTTTCTCTGGGTCGTCAATACCGTGACATAATAAAAATGAATCAATATGGTTTAATAAGATTAATAATTCTTCAAAATTGTTTATGGTCTTGCATTACTTTCCCGGGGTCCAAATATAATGATTTTCACCAATTACAATTCCCTGCGCTTTAACTTTAATTTCAAGTATTTCGTTAATCTCTACAGAGATTAAAAAAATTCTCCAGCTATTGTGGTTTTCTGAATTACTAAGCTTCGCGACTGATAATTTTTAATTACAAACCACATCCAGGGAATTTCAGTATTTCTCATTTGGAATTCCAAAAAAATTAAATAAATAGCGATCAAACTTCCTATTTTCTCTCGAATTCATGAAATATCAGTATCATTAATGTTACCTGTCACTTGATCATGCACAAGCAACATTGCTTACGTGGCCGAAGGTGGTGTCTTAGGTATTAGCTCTATTTAAAAAAAATTATCTTAATATATTCACTTTTCGGTATTAGCGATTACATTTGACACCCTCCAACTTCCATTATTAGACTCGTAGAATTGTCTAATTCCATGGGCTCACTCATTGTTTCCACAATTGAATTCTCTTCAACACATTCACTCTGTTAATTCTTGAAATACTCTTCAACACATTCACTCTGTTAATTCTTGAAATACTCTTCAACACATTCACTCTGTTAATTCTTGAAATACTCTTCAACACATTCACTCTGTTAATTCTTGAAATACTCTTCAACACATTCACTCTGTTAATTCTTGAAATAATAGGCAACCCATTACCAAAACCACAATAAAAATTAATACATGAAAAATATGAGTACTTACTGAAGCCATGGATTAAATAACCTTACAGGGATTCTTATCTTGGGTAAACTATTTGCTCCATGCGCCCCTGTCGGTCACTATCGACAACGACCGGAAGTCTCATTTTTACCGATACACGGGGCAAAAATTGTTTCAAAGGGGTTTTGCTAATTTCGTCTGCTATCTGTGTGATCATTGTCGGGGAGTGTCGGCTGAAGTTTTGAAATTAATTTGTAAAAAATCATAATTTAAAATGTTTTCGGCCCATACATATGAAATTTTAAGTATTCCAAGACAAAACGTGGAAAAGGGAAATGGAATTAATGTTGCAGAAGGTAAATTATAATAATCATTCCTTAAAAATACGATTTTAAATTAGTAAGCCAAGGCCTAAATGATTATGATTCAAATGTTATTAATGTTATTTCAGAAAATAGTGAAGAAGAATACGCGTGGGGAAATGTCACTTTGTCAATCCCTAGTGATTTTGAAAATGATTCTGTACCATTAGCATCGACAGAGTAAGGTTATTTAATCCATGATCTTTGTAACCTTAATTCCCATGTTGTCTTCTTCTCTTTTATAAACAATCTCAATTTGAAAAGGCAAAGAAGAAACGAAAAAAAAAGATACTCTTGCTAAACAAATAGTATTAAGTAAGTAGTCCTAATTTCAGTCTTACCATTCATTAATAACTGACATGCAAATTTGATATAAAGTTAGTGAGTACGAAGAAACATTCTGTAATTCTTGGACAGAAGTTCAGCGTATTTTTAAAGAAAAACTGGTAAAAGTAAACCGGTTTCTAAATATGAAACAAAAAATAAACTAAATTTCTAAATAAAAACTATTAATTTACTAAAATATTCATATTGTAATTTTTTTTTAAAAAGCCAAAAAATTCTGGATTTTTTCAAGTGGCTCTAACCAGATTTAACCAGGTGGCTATAACCACATTTAACCAGGTGGTATGGCTGTTCTATGCCAACCCTGGATTTTTTGGCCAAAATTCCAGAGAGTGCATATAATAAATATATTTACATATTTCGTTTATTAAGAATACCTGGATTCGTCAAATCTAAATATTTTTTCTTGCGACCTCTAGCGGCCAAGTTAGCTTCCTATTGAGTCTTGGACCATTTTGACTTTTACATTGGAGAGATTAAGCTATTCATATCACGTAGTATTTTTTGGTTGGCGATGTCCCGCATATTAATAAAGGTCGGAACGAAAACCATCTCAAAATGCACAAAATCAGCCATCTTGGACTGGATTTTTCTCCAAAAGTTGCGAGCCAATTGCGTACATCTTTTCACTGTGGGTTGACAAGATGCCATATAATATAATAACGGTGCCAAAATCATTGCGATCTCTGTTGGCTCGGAAACTATTGATGTTTATCTATGATAAAACCATTTCTTTAATATAGCAAAAATCTAGCTAAGATTTGGGCGGTTTTTGGCCTAGATAAATAAAATGTTTAAACAAATTTCGAAACTTAAATTTTCTCAAAATAGTATTGACTAGAAATGTGAAACATTTCCAAGTCTTCATTGCAATTTGTTAAATTACGAAACGAAGAGCAAATCTGGAAAATATTCGGTTTTTAATCGCAAATGGAAGATGCGCAAGGTCCTACTTTCAATATTTGAAAGCCTAAAAATGCCAATTGGCAAATGGGTTTTTTACTTTTTTAATTTTTTGTCAATGTTGTGTCACGAAACTTTATTAGGAAACCTCAGATTCGGATTCAACACCCCAAAAATCATATAGAATTTTCCGGGTAAAAACACAATATGGGTGGACTATTACTAGACGGAAGGAAATATTTAGGGTATACGTTTTTTCCTTTTATTGGTGGAGCCGCTATTTGTGTTATACACGTGATTTGCCACCAGGGACGGAGTGGCGGCCTTATAGTCAGTTGAACATCTGAGCCTCACTGACCGCAACTCGTTCTTTAACTAATATTTTTCGCGACCCCGTAGGATTTAACCAACTTTCCCGTGGCCCAGTGGCGTAGCTAGGGGAGTGGGGGGGGGCAGTCCGCCCCGGGTGCCACCCGTTTGGGCGTGATTTGGGGGTGACACCCGACCGTGAAAAATAAAAACTTACACAAACTAGAGACTAGTAAGTAACACACCATGATATCCGCCCCGGGTGTCACCCATGCTAGCTACGCCACTGCCGTGGCCTTCCGCACTTGATTCCTACCCTAGTAAAATAGCCTTCTTTATAAAAGACAAGCCTTTTTTACCAGCTTTCGCCCGTCGAGAGTTTCGCGTAATGGAAAAATGTCGGTACTGCCTCCTTTTGGGACCCTTGGCTAGAAAATGAAGAAGGGGCCCCTTTAGGAGCGTCCGGGCTGTGCGGGGAGTATGGAATAAAAACTAAAATGGTTATTTAGTCACATTTTATCCATTTCCAAAGCCAAAAAGGTCCTTTGATCAATGTAACCGATGTTTGAAATGCTTAGGAAGGGAAGACTATCCCATTAACCGTGTGAATTATAATACATATCTTTGTTCCAAACATTGCGTTGGTGGAAATGGACCCTCCAAAGCATATCCTGATCCCGTACATTCAAATGTAAGCTGATTAGTGTAATATTTACGAAATTAGTTTATTAATTGAAAAATTTTTACCACCAGGATTACGTCTCGATTTTGAAACCGAAACAAGTTTCACTATGCACATCTTCTTGGGTTTCTTGTTCCATAAATGCAATTCAGAAAGTTGTCACTCCTTCGTTGCCAGAAAATCTCAAAGAGCAAACGCAACTCTTGTCAATAATGGAAAATGAGAAACAGATGCCAGTGACAATTGACGAAGAAACGGTACCACCCATCAATGAAATAGCTCCGTTGGAAGTAATACAGCCTCAAATAGTAAATGCAGAAAACTTAGCTAGTGAGCTTCCCAAAGATATTGGTTCACTGTTACGCAACTTCTCACTACCACAATTGGTCGTTAAAACAAAAATAAAATTAATTTAAACTTCAGAAACTAAATGAAACTTGTTGTTTAATTATCGACGAAAACGTTTCTGCAACATACGAAGTATTAGGGAAACCTTTCAAATATCTCGCTGTTTTTGGCTCATTCCCGAAAGAAATAAGGGATATTTCAGGCTTAATGACCGTAATAAGCCAAATGGATAAAGTGAAAACATGTTCCGGGAATACCGAAGAGGAGTATGTAAAAATTTCCAAAATCGTGCTAAGGCTACTGGATTTTTTAGTCCAATATCTGGAGGAGTCCATAGTGAAAGGTGCTGCCTTGTAGAATTGAATCAGAAACGGTCTCGGTGTTTTTATTGCGTTAAACAAAGAGCTTGTTTCAAAGTAACTATTAGACGCAACAAGAAGAAGCACGAGCGAAGCCGGACACACTTCAAAAACCTGGACAAAGATAGCCTTGTCGCTCACCTGAAAACAGCCAAGAGTCTAGTTTATAAACTTAAGGCTAAAATAACACGTCTGAAGAAGATATTGTCCCAAGTTCTAGCTGTTGATGGGGATGATCTAGGTGAAGACACGAGTAATGTTATGAAAGATATTTTGGACAAAAACATAAACAACTACGACAACAAAAATGTCGCCAAATTTTCTTGAAAACCCAACAAAAAATGCTAAATGGAAAACATGCAAAGGGTCGACGATGGCATCCTTTGGTCATCCAATGATGCCTCTTCGTGTACTCCAAATCACCATCTCTTTATGGAGTACTTTCTGATTCCGGCATTTTAAAATTGCCTTCAAAGAGCACATTAAACAACAAAGCACCGAAGGTTGGTTTATTTATCGAGATGACCCTTAATGATATATCTCCGCAATTCAGAGTTATTTACTGAAAACGTAATCCTGGTTCGATCCCACCCGGTTTAAAATTTTAATTATAATAAAAATAATTAAGACGAAACAACTGAAATTAATTTATTCAGAATATTATAAAGTAAGTAGTTATAACAGTGAGTTAGACGTACTAAAACAATGTACAATTGAGTTTAACCCTCTTAACAGTACAAGTTTATCAATTAATACGAAGCCAATTTCAATGAAAGAAATATCTACAGAGGGTACTTGTTATTAGTTTTCTCACTTACGCAATACTTGACGCATCTTTAACGCTCATTTTATTTCAACACTCGCCCATGATGAAGATAACCTGAATAAAACCGATACCCTTTCTTAGTTCTTCTTTAGATAAACCCTCGTCTCCTTCCATCTAATATTCAAAATTTACTAACTCTTATTTAAAAAGCACTACACCAAATTCAATAAAACAAACCTCGTGGCATAAAACAATTCCTTAATAACAACAAAAAAACCTACTTTAAACCATTTCACACAAAGAACAATAATTTAATGCTAACAATACCGCCCAAAAGCTCAACACAATCAACAAATTAAAATACAAAAGCCCAATCGACCAAATTTCTGAGCCAAAATTACCAAAAGAAAAATTTATAATAACAACCCAATCAATCAGGCTTCAGAGCAAAAATAATTAATAGAAAAATAAATAATAATAACCCAATCTGACTTCAGAGCAAAAATAATTCATAGAAAAATTTATAATAATAACCCAATCATTCAGACTTAAGAGCAAAAATAACAAATAGAAAAATATAAAATAACTCAATCGATCAGGCTTCAGAGCAAAAATAACCTATAAAATATTTAATATTAACCCAATCGATCAGCCTTCAAAACAAAAATACTTAATAGAAAATATATCATATTAACTCCATCGATCAGGCTTCAAAGAAAAAATAACCCGAAGAAAAATATAACGCAATCAAAAATTTAGAAACCAAACAATAGAAAATTTAATTATAGCAAGAAGTGTGACACCTTACCATTAACAAACAGGAATTTTCGACGTTATTATTATGAAACCGGATAAGCTAAATAACACGACGTACACATTGTAAAGGTTCCTCCAAAACTGGACAATTTCGTGGAAAAAAATAACCTCAAACAAGATTTGACCTTTAAATATTCATACGTAAAATATTTAGACTTTAACAAGTTCACAAAAATTAAAAAACAAAGTTCAATAAAAAATATCCACAGATATTGTATTCATCCGTTTAGTAAAAAACCCCGCCTTATCCTAACTGTTCCTTTACTTTAATATTATCCCTAAAGAAGTCAATGGCTCGGCGGTGAACTATCCGCATGGTAACAATGCGACCCGAGTTCAAATCCTGATCACGATCAAATTTTACATTAAAATACTAAAATATTTAATTAAATATAAGATTAATATAATTTATAAATATTTAATTAAATATAAGATTAATATAATTTATCAATATTTAATTAAATAGAAGATTGATATAATTTATAAATATTTAATTAAATAAAAGATTAATATAATTTATAAATATTTCATTAAATATAAGATTAATATAATTTAAAATATTTCATTAAATATAAGATTAATATAATTTATAAATATTTCATTAAATATAAGATTATAATTTATAATTATTTAATTAAAAATAAGATTAAATTAATTTATAAATATTTAATTAAATATAAGATTAATATAATTTAAAAATATTTAATTAAATAGAAGATTAATATAATTTATAAATATTTCATTAAATATAAGATTAATATAATTTATAAATATTTTATTAAATATAAGATTAATATAATTTTTAAATATTTAATTAAATATAAGATTAATATAATTTATAAATATTTAATTAAATATAAGATTATTAGAATTTAAATATATTTAATTAAATATAAGATTAATATAATTAATAAATATTTAATTAAATATAAGATTAATATATTTTATAAATATTTAATTAAATATAAGATTATAATTTATAAATATTTAATTAAATATAAGATTAATATAATTTATAAATATTTAATTAAATATAAGATTAATATAATTTATAAATATTTAATTAAATATATGATTAATATAATTTATAAATATTTAATTAAATATAAGATTAATAAAATTTATAAATATTTAAAATGATGTAGAATAAATTATAGTACCTAACGTTATAACTTTGTAAAGGACATTCGCCAAAAACACCGTAACTTAACAAGCGTTGGTGGCTGAGTGGTTAGAGTAAATCTCTTGGACGAGGCCGACCCGGGTTCGATTACCGGCCGATTTTCGGTGGTAAATAGATACAGGCTATTTACCACCGAAAATCAGGGGTAAATAGCAACAGCCAATTACAAGTAAACGTAAAAACACTAAGCCCCAAAACCCAATTGATTAAATTATAATTTTGTTAACTCATAATGTTAATTAGGGAAATAATACGAATATTATTCTACACACGCAGGGAATCTAGCTTGTAGCTTACTAAACCCATCATTCTCCACCCATAACCCTCCATTTGGCTTTCCGTTGCTACGGAACGCGTGTTGAAATTTTTAATAATTAGTATTAGCTTCTCTTTTTGGTTTAGATTGTCTCAAGCCAGATTCCCTTCGCGGTACTGATGAGCTCCAAATAGAGCAAAACCGGTCTACAACTGGAAATTCTGGCTACTTTTAATTCCCTTTTAATTTAAGGATCGATTTGTACCGAGTTACGCGTATTAAGTTTATTCTCGAAGACCTATTGTTCGGAGTATTTCGTAAGTTTTATCGTTACTATAAATTTATTAAAGTTTAGCTTTTTTTGCTCCGTTTTTATTATGAACTTTTCTACCTTTTCACGTAATTTAACTGCTTTATAGTCCATGGGTGGTTTTAATTAGCATTTATTTAAAATAAATTAAAATAATTAACTTATACTTGAAGGTCCAAGAGGCGTTTACTTAAAAGCAAGAATATTATTCAAATGATATAATATTTTATTTTTCTCTTTACTTAATAGAAGTTAAAATTAAAAAAATCTAGATATTGGCCTTCAGTCGTTAAAATATTTTTGCACATAAAAATAAAATTGTTTTTCCGGGATTTGATATGGCAGGCGAAATAAGAAAATACAATTTGAGACGTTTAGGAACCGTCGCTAGCACGTAAAATATGTTTGGAGCCTTCTCATTTTCGGGGCAACTGCTTCGCTTTTCCCAAATAATAACCACATTAGTAAATAACAAAAACTTCACTTTTCCAAGAATTAAATTTATTAGTAAACATATCTACGCATTAAAGGAAATAGCAATGAAATCATAATAATCAAGCCTTAATTTGAATTGTTTTACGCTTTTCACTTTCATTTCCTAAGTGATGGGGTGGGGTTAAAGTTTTAATTTAGGGAAAATGAAATAGGCTTAGTTGGCTTTGTAGAAAAGAGTGATGGTGTTGTAGTTGTCGCGGAGGAGTAGTTCCACCAATTCAAGCTGACCTCTGAATACGGAGTGCGTAAGAGAGCCTGTAGCGTTTCCTAAGTATGTCCAGATTCCTGAGCTGGGTCGAATATCGATTGATTATCACAAAGACCAGCGTGAAAAAGTTGGCTGAAAGCCTGCCTAGAAATATTTGGACACAGTGTAATTTAAAACTGCATCCTCGAAGAATTGGGGAGACAATAACGCGAAAAGAAGTTGGGCAGCTGGTATATTCCAGCGTTAGTTGTTGTGCCAAGTTATTTTATGTGCCAATTCTTAGAACTTTTTTCAGAGGGGTAAAGATATCCTTTATTAGAAATAGCTTCGGAATTGTGACGCGTCTTTTGAATAATTCTTTGATTTTCCTGGAGGGGTTAAAACAACCGCATTCGCTTCAGGCCAATGGAAAACCCCTTTGAATTCTGGGATGTTTTTAGAATTACTTCGTGATATTTCCAGAGGGGTAAAAGCAACCGTTTTTGGATCAAGCTAATAGAATATAATGGTATTTATATATAATGGGAAATTCTTGGGAGTAGAAGCGTGGTTTACTTCGAAACCAAGGCTTTAAGTACAGGTAGTTAGCCTGTTTTTAAGATTGTTGTTGTAGATTTAATTGGGAAAGAGGACTATGTGTATAGTTCAGAAAAAAAGGTTTGAAGCGAGCACTTCGAATTTCGAAAATAGTCAGTTTTTCCATGTCAATTCTGTACAAAATGGTATATAAATATTGTATATTTCTGAAACATAGATCGAGACTACTTCGGAATGCTGTTCCACTGAAATATTTTGAAAAGCAAGAGCCTAGCACAGATTCTGGTAAAACTAAAAGTCATGTTTATACAAGTATAACTTCACTATTATAACTGTCGAGGTATCGAAAACCATTTTAGTCTGTTGCAGGCTCATCCTTCGAACCCAGTTTTCATACTATATACTCATATTTTTACATGCTTTGCATTATATACTTTTACAGTATTTCATTTTAACGTTAATACTATTTCTTCTAAACTTTTATACTATTTTTATTTACAAACTACCGAATAATAAATAAATTTTATACCTGTATTATATTTGTCAGGTTCATTACCTAGTTTAATACCTACTGTATCTAGTGAGGCACGAAAATACTCTAATTTTGCAACTGATTCTAGTACAAGTAGTCAAAGAGCCAAATTTGTCACGAGTAATAAAATAGTTGAGCGTGAGTATTTAAAAATTGTCGGGTAATACAATTTTTGCTATCAGGTTCATTATCTAGTCCAAGAATTATATAACTCCAAGAAAAGCTAAATTTCTTTTAGAATCTAGTCCAAGCAGTGGTCAAAGGGTAGAAGACAAAGGTGAAAGAACATAGCTAGTACTTGTATACGAGACTCAGACAGTTGAAAAAATGGAACAAATTTTTCTGGACCTTTTTCCGAAAATTACCTATTTGGCAGGTATAGGAGAAACAATTTCAGCTTCGTTAAGCGAAGTTGATTTCCCAAATATCTGTCAGGAAATTAAACTTAAAATAATTAAGCTTTATCTGCGATTGAGGTTGCATCATGAAGTGTGATTAAAAAATCGTCAGATTTTTGAAGAGTATGAAAAGAAACGGAAAGAGAGAGCAAAAAAAAAGAGACAAGAACAGGAAAAAAAAACTCGAAACGCGATGCTGCTAGTAGAAAACTAGATAAACTGAGGCACATTTAGAATATATAAAAAAAAATCGTTTATTTACCTGCAATAAACTGATCTTTATACATTTAAAAAGTATATTATAGTTTTTTTTAGCTTTGATAAACGTGTTCTTAAATTGGAGTTCTTGTTTAGAGTTTCAAACTTTCGATTTATTTTAAATTAACCGCCTACTTCTCTTAAGCCTTTGGTTTCAGCCGATTTAGCAGACGACCAACTAATGGTTTTCAGTAGGCTAACCAGGGGCCACTAGTGTCAGCAGGTGTACCAGTCACTTAACAAAAAACATACGGAGTCGGCTCTCCCTGATATCCTCCTTGCTTTCACCGAGCACGAATACAGACAAGCACCGCTTTCATTTCTCTCGGAGCTCGGAAATGAGAGGAGCGCCGCTAATATATCTTTATAAAAGCGGGAAAAGAGAGGAGCGTGGTTTTAATTTCTAATTTTATATTCAAACGAGCAGGCTCGTTGTGGAAATCGGTATTTAAATTCAAAAGGAAATCCTTTAAGAATGAAGACAATGGTGAAGATGTCCTGGTTTATTGAAAATGTTCGTGCTAACAAGGAGAGTACCCGAGGTGTTTATTGCCGATTTAGTTCAAAGTCGGCCGTAATGTGGACCTATATGAGATATGAAATTTCCCAAAAGGAGGCGTTGCACTACCGATTCGATTTGCCATGGCAACCGAAAATGTTTTTGACCGCTTACAACCAAAATAAGATTTTCCCCTTATTTTACCCAAATATTTTACAAATTTACCCTTAAAATGTTTCAATTTACCCAAACTTGATGAAATTTACCTAAATGTGGTCCAAATTACACATTTCGTGATTTTCGAAAATTTTCAAAATTTTCGTAGCTAGGACCCTGTGAAACCGAAAAATTCCCATGCTTTTTTAAATGGAGATTTTATTGTTTTAAGTGATCAAAAACATTTTCGGTTGCCATAGCAAATCGAATGGGTAGTGCAACGTCTCCTTTTGGGAAATTTCATATCTCATATAGGTCTACATTACGCCCGACTTTGAACAAAATCGGCAATAAACACCTCGGGTACTCTCCTTGTAAGTGTGTTAACGCTATCTAACTGTTTATAAAAACAACCCGAAGAGTCATTTAAGTTGAATATTTTTGAATAAATTATATGTTTATGCAGTAATGAAACGAAACTTCTGACGCGCTGTTAACATTGAATTGGGAATAATACTGCTAGAATTACAATTACGATTTCGGTTGCCATGGTTACGCGGGACCTGTTATGAGAAGACTGTACGAAAATCATCTTTATAATTAGGCGGTAGCGGAATCTATATTTTGTAAAGATATATGGCTAAAAATAAATAATTATTAGCTAACTCATCGTAACTTGTGTTAAAAAGGATCGTGTTGACAGATTAAAATTATTTTTAAACAACTTCAAAGGTTTGTTTGTTACGAGAAATCATACATTTCAATTTCGCGTCAGATTCGCTCAAAAATTCAATTGCCATATAGTGGCCACCACAGAGACAGATGCCGCCACAGTAGAACGATAAAGTTGATAAAGTTTCCTTATTGAAAGAAATTGGTCCCGCGCCAGCCAGATTTAGTTGTACCTCTATTTATTCCCAACTCAATGGCAGTTAAAATAATAAAAAGGCGACGGAGAAGAACACGAAATATAATTTTGTTCAAATGGTTTATTAATCGATTTGAAACCAACTCATCAGTTACTTTTTCTCTATTTCTTTAAGGAACATTTACTGTTCATTGAAACAATATATTGATATTCACAGCCAAATTAATTTTCGGAAACCTTTGTTAAACTTTTATTGAATTAATTATTTTTAGTTATTTTGATAAATGCTTGTTATTATGCTAGAGTTATATTCTATTTAAAACGTTTCTACCAGTGAGAAGAGAAACTACAGCTGGATATAAGATGAAAACCGATTTCAACGTCATCCTTTTTCCACCAGATAATATTTTTCTACTGCGAAATCGGACGAATTAAAATACAACTTCGAGTTATTAATAGCTTGGTCCATGATACAGCTTCGTTTTATGGACAATTCCTTTTTCAATATAACTGTAAGCGGAATCGATGATTGTTCTTTTTGGATCTCTGGGGCTGATGTTCAGAACGGAAAGAGCTTTTGAACTATCAAAACTGAACTCTTTGTTGCAAAATTTCAGCGCATTTCGGAGTTTCTTGTCTAAGGCGCTTGCCACCCACAAAACAGCATACGGTGCGGTTGTCTGCGGAATCCTATATCTAGAAATAAAAGAAATGAAAAAAGTATTTCAAAGTTTTTACATTTTTAAAATTTAGGTAAACGTAATGTTTTGAAAATTTGGGGTATCAATTTAAAATCCACATTTCACAATCTACACTCTGGTATAATTTAGTTTTACCCAGTGAGCTGTTAAGCAGACAACTTCTAACCTAACCTAAGATGAACCCTTTCTCTAAATTTTCAGAAATCTCCCCAAAATTCGAGAAATTCGTTAATCCTATACTTTTAATCTCTTTAAAGCTGTGAGTGAATAATGCACCTTTTGCTTGGTTTCCACTAGTTCGCTTCATGCGTTTGTTCTGGCCAAAATTGAGTGACAAAGGCTATTAATATTTTTATGCAAGAAAAAACCTTTTTAGGTGCCAAAAATTAGCGTCACACCATTACGAATACTAGTGGAAACTTAGCCGCCAGTCAGCAAAGATTTCATCTCTCTCTGGGACTGAATGCACTTTTCTGTTGCCATTTTAGGTACGAGTAAGAGCTGTAGCCGTGGTCGTAGAAATAACAGCTATCAATTTATATTTTCCTACGGAAAGCGAATACTACAGTGAGTGGAGAAAAACCCAAACTCCCTTGTAGAGTCACCGAGATTCGATGATCGCTCACAATTGACCGCGCGGACAACTTGACCATAGGCTTAGAGGAACCGATTGTAAGTTTAACTTCAAGAAGTGGATACTTCACAGCGAAAACCAGCTTAATTAAATTCTGCAAGACTGTAGTGCAAATACTAGTCGGAAAAGCGTATCAAATCTGTCACTAGATTAATATAATGGCAGTGCGGATAAATTAGGCCTATTGTCTAGCTCTGAAACGGTTTGGGCTAGATGTCTAAAAACTTGTAAATTAAACATTAATCGATAGGAAATATGAAACCCACACGATAGCAATATCAATTAAGGCAATAGAAATCATAAAAATTTTGTCATTTAACGTCTTCGAAACCATTTGGGAAAGAATTGAAAATGACATTTATCGACTCCTGGTGATCGTGGGGCCTCGATGTTGAAACGGGGAGTGGAAATAATGTGATAATCAAGCCTGTTTTGTTCTTAACTGAAAAGTCTTTAAAACATCAAATTTACACAAAAGGTAATATATTTACCCTTGTTCGTTAAATTCTGCTTTCAATATTGTAGCTATATCTTGGATCCAAATGTGCCAAGGAGAAAAAACCAATCGGGCTCCAGCGGCTTTGTCCGCCAGTAGAGCGTTGAAGGCAGCTTCGGCTAAGTCCCGCGTGTCACAAAAATGAACGCATATTTCCGGTATCATTGGCATTCTCTTTCGGTCCATCATCCTGTAAAGGATCTCCTGAGAAGTTCCGATTTTATTGTGAAAAACTGGTCCAATCGCCAAGCCTCCAACAATAACCGCGAATTCAAAATGATCTTGACTTTTCATGAAATCCCAAGCTTTGCGTTCCGCCAATGTTTTAGCTTTGCAATGCGCGTCGACCAAGTTACCGCTGAAATAAATCAAGAGTTGTAATCCTTTTTTTTCAGGTAGGTTAAAATCGAAATTTAATTCAAGTTATTTTGATAAGAAGAACGACTTGACGGTGTTTTAGCCATTTTTAAAACTGGATGTCCAATTTCCGCGTCTTTCAAAACAGCAATTTTTCAAACCAGCAATTTTTAAAACAGGCCTTGTGCTGGAACCTCAATTGATAAAAACGTTATGCTTTTTAAATATAATAATTAATATACTAATGAGTCTCATAAAAATAATAATAGTCTATTGAAGTTTGATAATTAATTACTGGTGAAGACTAAGGAAAGAAGACATACATTGAGAGTAGGATAGTTTGCTTATTAAAGGGGGAATTCATAAACGTTGTACGCAAATAATTTGCGTACAACGCTAATGTTAAAAAATAGGCGTCGTACGCAAACAAATTGCAAGCGACCGCAAGTTGGAATTCATAAACGTTTGACATCTGCAAAACGCAAAAAACGACGTAAAAATTCTGCGGACGACGGAGACCATCTGCAAGTCCGAAAATACCGCTGCTAGATGGAGGGAGTGTGTGTGTCAAGCAGAGAGAGAAAGTTTTGTTAAAGTTTTTACTTTTTTATTCTCTTTATAAATGGAGTTGCTTGAAGTTTTGACCTGTGCAGAGATCCCCAATCTTAAACGTGAACGTGTTTTCCGTGATAGAACAAATCCTTTAGAATTTCCTGATCATATTTTTATTAAGTGTTATCGTTTACCAAGAAATGAAATTTTAGAGATATGTGATATGCTTAGAATTTCGTTAGAACACCCAACAAAGAGAAACATGGCTCTATCTGTTGAAACCCAGGCAAGTTTAATTTTATTAAATTTTTGGAACTTGATAAGAAGTGAATTCCAAAATTATTCATATTTTTAGGTTTCGATTGCAATTTCATATTTAGCCACGGGGAGCTTTCAACATGTCGTAGGAAGAGACATTTACCATCAAGTCTCACAACCAACTGTTTGCAGAGTACTTGCGAGGTTTTTGGATGCAATGTTGCCTCACATCCGGACTTTCATTTGGTTTCCAACAACGAAGGAAGATCAACAGAAAAAGAAACTAGACTTTTTACGGAAAAAAAGATTTCCAGGTGTTGTTGGAATTATCGATGGCACTCACATTAATATTTTGAAGCCAAATGTAGAAAATTCCAATGTTTATCGGAATCGTAAAGGAAAATATTCCATAAACGTCCAAGTGGTAAATTAGAATTGAAAAACGGTTATTTAATTAAATATAAGCTATTCGAAATATAACTCTTTTTAGATAGTAGATGCCAATCGTGTTGTTGAAGACATTGTTGCCATGTGGCCAGGTTCGTGTCATGATTCTATGATATGGCGTAATTGTGGTGTTAGAAACGGTCTACAAACTGGTGAGATTGACAACAATGCCCGAATTCTTGGTGATAGCGGGTATCCTTTGGAACCATGGCTTCTTGTGCCTTTTTTAAAACCAAATAACGCGAAAGAGCAATATTTTAATAAGCGCCTTCGTAAAGCTCGTGTGACTGTTGAAAATTCTATTGGAGTTTTGAAAAGTCGTTTTCGTGCATTGGATGATACTGGTGGAAGTTTGATTTATCAGCCGGAGAAGGTTTGCAAAATGGTCACAGTAGGTGCTATGTTGAACAATATTGCTCTACGTTTGAAATTACCCCTTCCTGATGATGAAGTTGACCCAGAATCTGATGATAATACTGATGATGATCATGATACAGATGATGAAAATGAGTGGTTTCCGCCTGAAGTTGCTAGTGATGCTCAACTTACCAGGATGGGTTTTGAACTTCGCAAACAATTAACAGAAAATTTATTTAGGCTTAACCGAAGAAAGTAGAGAAAATGTAAATTTTTTCCCAAAACTCAAGTTTTATTTATACTTGTATTAAAAGTTAGAAATGAACACTAAAAATGTAATAATAATAAAAACTTAATAAAAACAGCATGTTTTATCTATTTGAAACTATTTCAGAAACTGAAAACAAGTTTACTTATGGGATCTTAGTGGCACAGTTTGACAGGGATCTTTGCACTCGTCAAAGCAAACTTGAATTCCAGAGGCTTTGCCTTGCAACTCTAATTCAAATTTTTTTATATTAACCAAACTTCCCAAATGCATGCCAATGTTTCTAAGTGACTGGTTCATTTCTTCAAATTTACCACTTTGTATTTGAACCTGGTTTTACATATTTATTAGTGAAGTGTTTATTGTTGTGAAGTGATTGTCTATCAGCTCCATCAATTGTTTTACTGTTTCTTTGGTACCTTCTTGATTTTGCAAAACTTTCTTCACGACAGAAGGAGCTAAGTAAGTTTCATTTGTTTGTTTGTCATAGTGAAACAATTGGAAGGACTCAGAGTTTGCAAACCAGAATTGTTTTCAGTAGGCCTAGAAGCTTGGTGTCTAACTGGTGAGAGATTGGTTGAAATGGGTGTAAGAGATCGAATAGGGGTTACAAAAACTGGTGTAATTGGAGTTCCATTAGTTGGTTGGCTAAGAAATGTTGGAACTGGGGATTCATGAGATCTAGGAACTTCTCGTTCTTCCTGGTGATAGCGAGACTGTGCTAAGCTAACTCTGTTTGAACTATTAGAAGTATAAAATTTGTATGCATTTTTTTGGTTCAATGCGGGGGTTAGAATAGACTGGGAACTTGACTTCACGCAAGTTTGATTTGAGGAAAATAAATTTCCTAAGATAAATATAAAGAAAACAATTAGTTTTCGAAATTATTCAAGACAGGTAGTAAGATTACCAGATTCAGAAGTAACGGAGTCAAACTGATTTAGATGCGGAGGAGATGGATTGTCTGTGAATAGTTCCTTCCTTGTTAAGTTTACAGATTTATTTTTTTTAACACTTGCTTTGTCTTGATTTTGCCTAGAACGTGAACCCTTACTGTCTCGCGTTTGACTCTTTTGAGTTTGATTTGGGGAAATCACATTTCCTAAGAAATATATATAAAAACAATTAGTTTTCAAATGAAACCGAAATCATTCAAGACTGGTTGTAAGATTACCAGATTCAGAAGTAATGGAATCAAACTGATGTAGCTGAGGAGGTGATGGACTGTCTGCAAATAATTCCTTCCTTGTGAACGTCACAGGTTTATTTTTTTTAACGATTGCTTTGCATTGATTTTGCATGGAACGTGAACGCTTCCTTTCTTGGTTTTGACTCTTTTGAGTTACATTTTTAAGAACCACACCAGAATGACCAGGTTTGACCGAGTTATTTTTAGCCTGAAAAATGTAAACCATTAACAAAAATTACAAACCTTTTTGTTAAAAATATTACCTCTTTTTCAGCTGCAGGTTTCAAATATTTGTTGTGGCAAGCTACTCCCCCCGTTGCAAAAGAGTCAACTCCTTTTATTCCAAATACTGAATCTTTTCCCATAAGATCTAATACTTTATTTTCAAGCTCAGTTAGTGGCTTGGCCTTTGATTTTCCTCCACCTGTTTGAATTCGATCCTGACTGACAAGCTGAGCTTTCTTTTTTGTTCTTGTCTTCAGATCATTCCATTTGTTCCTAGTATTCTTTCCAGTTCTTTTAACTCCCAAACCTTCAGCGGTTATTATTAGGCCTACTTCTGCCCAAGCTTCTTTTAAATCCAAATTAGTCTCATATTTTCCATTTGGATTTAATTCCCCTCTCACTAGTTCTTTTCTACTTTCCAAGCATCTTATTAGTACTTCCAACTCTTTTGGATGCCAATATTGTTGTCGTGTTTCTGTTTCCTCGTCGGATGACATTTTTAAGGGAAAAACGCTTTACTAAAAACAAAGCGCGCCGCCCGCTTTTAACCGAACTTGGATCGCCTGCTACAGCCTCTCTTCTGATTGGTCAAATACGATTTCCGGTTTTTTTTAAAAGTAAAAATTTGCAGAACGCATTTTTTGTTATATGAATTCGCGTTGTATGCAATATTTTTCGTCGTCCGCAAAATTCGTCGTACGCAATATTTTTGCGTACGACGTTTATGAATTCCCCCTATAGTCAACAAACTTCTTATACGTGGACCCAATCAAATCAAGAAAATCGAAGTTAAAATTGTAGACGAAAGGAGGACGATAATAAATTACAACCCAAACCCAAGGAGAGCATAAGTGCAAACCCTTGGGTTTCCTCGAAATGCCTTGTATGCGGTGATTAGCATTATCAAAATTCAAAAAGGAGAATTTACGAAATATTTTTAAGATACTTTTTTCGATTTCCGAATTTTATATTGGTATAAAAACGATCCTTCACCACCTGGTACAATAGCCCCTTTACTAGTTAATACTAGTATAAAACCAACTGTACAGAAAGTTTTGTAACTAATTAAGCAACCGACCTCTGGCCGAGACAAATGGCGTAGTCCTGCATTCCCGAGCGTCTGGGAGGCAGATAATGTGGAAGGCCGTGTGAGGACCACCACTAGCCTCACCCTTTCCCCACGTATACCCCCGTTGGCGTGGCCATTACACAAGCTCACCCCTGATTACTCGCATCAGGCCCATGGAGGAAAAATAACATCTGTTTTTACCACAATAAAAAAAGTCACAGATCTCATCTACGTCACTACGTGCATTAATGTATTTTATTTAAACTTATAAAAATCATATGCACATATCACGATGTAGATAAATAGGTGGAGGATAAAGGCGAAAAACTGGAGAGCCGTGTAGAACTATTAACGTTATATTAACAATCATATCGGAAAGACACTTACTTTGTAAGGAGACTACCCGAGGTGTAACTCATCGATTTTGTTTAAATTTAGGGATTAAGTAGACCTTCATGTAACTTAAAAAACCCCAAAGGGACCAAATGTCATGGGCTTTAGTTTTACCATAGCAACCGAAAACGTTTTTTACAACTAAAATATTATATTTATCTATGTAAATTAACATGGCAAAATCGAAGATTCTAAGGGTCCCTTATGAAACTATTCAAAATTTCCAAGATTTGGGTAAATATCTCATTTGGATATTTATCTCATTTTGGTTAAATATATAATTTTGGGTAAATATCTCATTTTGGATAAATATCTAATTTTGGGTAAACATCAAATTTTGGGTAAATATCTCATTTTGGATAAATATCTAATTTTGGGTAAACATTAAATTTTGGGTAAATATCTCATTTTGGTTAAATATATAATTTTGGGTAAATATCTAATTTTGAGTAAATATCTAATTTTGGGTAAATATCTAATTTTGGGTAAATATCTAATTTTGGGTAAATATCTAATTTTGGGTAAATATATCATTTTGGGTAAATATCTCATTTTGGGTAAATATCTCATTTTGGGTAAATATCTCATTTTGGGTAAATATCTCATTTTGGGTAAATATCTGAATTTTGGGTAAATATCTGAATTTTGGTAATTTTCTAAATTTGGGGTCATTCCACGACCAATTGAATTAGATATGAATTTACCCAATTTACAGTACCTGATCAATCTACCAAAATTTATTCATCTAATATGAGTTTACCCAATTTACCTGAATTTAGATATAATAGTAAATTTACCTGAATTTATAGATATTTTTAGTAAATTTACCTGAATTTATAGATAGTTATAGTAAATTTACCTGAATTTATAGATATTTATAGTAAATTTACCCATTTTAATTAAAATATTTACCCAAATTTATTCAGTTTTATCAACCAGAATAACCCTAAGACTAATTTTTATCCAAATCTAAAAAGGTAGGGTGGAAAATTCTTAAACATTTGGTCGATTTGTCGTGGAATGACCCAAATTTAGAAGTTTACCAAAATTTAGATATTTACACAATTTAGATATTTACCCAAAATTAGATATTTACCCAAAATAAGACATTTACCCAAAATAAGACATTCACCCAAAATAAGACATTTACCCAAAATAAGACATTTACCCAAAATTAGACATTTACCCAAAATTAGACATTTACCCAAAATTAGATATTTATCCAAAATGATATATTTAACCAAAATGAGATATTTATCCAAAATGAGACAATTTCCCAAAATTAGACATTTACCCAAATTTAGATATTTGCCCAAAATTAGATATTTACCCGAAATTATATATTTAACCAAAATGATATGTTTATCCAAAATTAGATATTTACCCAAATTTAACCACCTTGGTTTAAAAAAAATCTTGGAAATTTTGAATAGTTTCATAAGGGGCCCTTAGAATCTTCGATTTTGCCATGTTAATTTACATAGATAAATATAATATTTTAGTTGTCAAAAACGTTTTCGGTTGCCATGGTAAAACTAAAGCCCATCGCATTTTTTTCCTTGCGTTTTTTTTTAAGTTACATGAAGGTCTACTTAATCCCTGAATTTAAACAAAATCTATGAGTTACACCTCGGGTAGTCTCCTTGTTAGTTGGTGAGTAAATAGTCCATAGAAAAAAAGCTTTCTTATAATTTTAGCTCCATTAAGTCATATTTAAATTGGAGACAGTAGTTAAGTAGTTTTCTTAAAATATAAGACCACGGTATTTCATAAAAAATACAATTTTCTAATTTCGAATCATTCCGAAGGCCCTGTTGTTAAAAAAGTGTTGTGTCCAAATATCAATAGTGAAATAAGTGTTGTGTCAAATATCAATAGTGAAATAAGCGTTGTGTCAAATATGTGTTGTGCCAAAACAGATATTGTCAAATTAGCGTTTGGCCAAAACAGAGACGTTCCAATATGTATTTTCAGTATATTATATTACACATTAAATTGAGTTTAGTAAACAAATAAGCATCGACAAAGATAGCTAAAGTGGGACTTCCAAATGCTCTTCACGTGCCTTTTCAAAATGTTTTCATAAATTATTTAATTACCTAAATTGAAAATGTTTTTCCATAAAATCTAAATTTAATATAAGCGTAACAAAACAAATCAAAACCGAGCCTTTTAAATTAAACTATTTACCCCAAGTTATTTAATTGTATGTTAGAAATACTAAAAGTAACGAAAATTTGCTTTAAGTGAAAGCCAAGAACTTATTTTATCTCTGGTGTTTCAACAGTTTCATGAAAAGCCAAGATTTTAAATAATTTAAAAACGCCAACTAACTTTTGAAGCCTGAAATTGGCCGTTAAATAAAACATCGTCCGATCGTCGACGTAAGAAAGGCAGATTTTAATCCTAATATAAACCAACATTCCAATCTGGACACTTCAAAATTGCAAACCCTACCACGCATCCCTGGCTTTACCAATTGACCCCATGCATGGTGTGAACGCACTTTAATTGTTGTCAGCCAGTGTTACTTTGACGGGTGCACTTAACCACAACAGATTACTTAGATGAATGGCCTATTTATATTCACAACGACTAAAAATGTATAATTTGTTCCTAGGTACTTAATATCAGTAAAGTCATCTTCGTTGTAAACACGGCCACAATTTTCAACAGGCTCTCCAGAAATGGCGGCGATAAGTTGAAGCATCACGACCCTTTTGAGAACTCCTTTGCGGGATTCTTTGGCGCACGCTTGGAGAAGGCGCATTGTGCCATCCACGGTTGGTCGAATGATCTCTTCCTCGTCCGAAGGCATTTCGCTCGGATTCGGAATCGCTGTGTGGATGACATATTGGCAACCTTCAACAGCTTCATCCCAGCCATGATCTCCGAGAAGATTGGCTTCGACCATACCAACGGGATTTCTGCAAATTGGAAAATGTATTTATTACATAATTCTGATCGTAGCCATAGTTCATTCGGTAGCTGCATCCTCCCATTTGGAATATCCATACTGATTTAGTGCTTTATCAAACGTAAGCTATGGTTCGTAGCATCATAAGTAACATAATAACAATAGTTATGACACTTCCTATTGCTTTAATGCTAATTTTCTAACTGAACCTTTTTTCGGCACTGATACTCTCTTCAAGCTGTGACTTGGACTCGCGACTTACCATTTTAGATGAATAATTTTTGATAAAAATTTAAGCCTAATATGGGAGAGCACGTTCTGGAGTCGCCAGGGGCTTTGGTTTTGTTTAGAAGTGCGCGTGCGAATCATGCGTAATAAAAAAAACATGAGCTCGTGACGCCGATAAATTTTTATCATTTTAGCCTAATATTCCGCCTATCTATCGGAAACCAGATATTTCGGCTTAGCGGAAGTCTCGCTTATTTTAGACACTAGAGGGCTCTGTGCTGAGAAAACATCTTGATTACGCAATAGCTATGAAAATCAGTTTGGTTGTGAATGAATTATAAATTGTGGTGAAATGAAGTCTATTTGAAATCTGAAAGAGGTGGCGGCAGTGGCTGGAGGCCATTGGAGGCTATGATAATCGACTTAAGCCTTCTAAACTATCAATCAGTCAATGGAGATTTTTAGTAACAGTATGCCTAAACCAAATTGAAACCTTAAAACAAACAATCTTAAAACGGTTTTTACTTAGTTTTCACTAATTAATTATATTTAAAACTAATAAATTTTGTAATCTAGAATTACTATATAATCAAAATAGCGTTTCAGAATTAACTGGTTTATTTAGAATTGGTTTATCTTTGCTTCATTAAAGATCATCACCAAACCCGAGCCAAAACCACAAAGGCGTTCTAGGCCCTAGAAACAACCAAAAATAAATAAGGATCCCGTGACAACCAAATATTTGTTTATTAATTGTACCCCAAAAGCTTTTCACTACATTTATTCAAATAGTTTTCCTCGGATAGAGGTGAGATTAAAATCCGTAATCAATTAACTTTGATAACCTAAACATTTAACTGCAAAATGTGTCAATTTCGCCATAAAACAAACCAAATTCCCCTAGAAGCCTAAGATATCAATAGAGTAACAGCTCTGAATGACAATTCGATTTGAATTAATTTGCATTTTCTAATTTTCTCTAATGATTTCTAACTACAAAACTCTCCATTGAAACGTTTTGACTACTTGGTGACATTTTAAATTTTCCTGTGCAAATTTTTATTTGATACATAGTATCTTGATATAACTTTGTAGATAAATTGCATAAAGATTTCAAACCCAATGATCCCATCTGGCTTCCACACACAGTACGGGTCACAGTAATTTGTACCCTCTTTAATCACCTCATAGGGTCTGATAACCACTTCTAAGCAAAAATGTGCTGCGTAATAATTTAGCAGCCCTGGAGGACCATGGTTTGTCTTACCTTTCATAGTCGGCCGACAAATCTTTCAAGTGCGCGTACTTTTTCTTGTCCGTTATATTCCGAACCGTACCACGGACTCTGTAGTCGTTTTTTAGTAACACTTGTATTACATGAGAGGCGACGTAACCAGTTGCGCCGGTCACAAGTACCAAAGGTGAACCCATACCTATAAATATTCACCTCACATAAATTAAAATCCCAGTGCCACAAATTGAATTACTTATATTTTTAAATAATCTTGAAAGCATTAAAGTGATCAAAATTTCGGATAACTTATGTTCTAATTGAAAAACCTTACTACGTTGTAATGTTCTTATTGAAAAACGTAAATCTTGAAATCGTCTAAGACTCATCTAAAAATGGCAAAATTGAAATAATCTACTGTTTTTTTAAAAAAATTTTAAGGACTTAAATTTGATCTATAGTTTAAAATTTTTAACGACGCCGTGTAGCCATGGACACCTTCGATTGAAAAAAATAGTGTTTAAATCCGTTATTTACTTTTCTAAATTGTAATCAATAAACACCATTGCACCATTTCCGAGCTCATTGTTACAAAATGACATAAATTCTCACTTCAACTAAAAGATCCAAGAGACGCTTGCTTAGAAGCGCGAACAGTTTTCATGTGAGATAAAATTTGGACTTTCTCTTAACTTAGTAGTTTTAAAATTTTTAAGAAATCGATAAAGTTGTCCTTTGTTTTTAACATATTTTAGTATATAATAAAAATAAATAGTTAATCGCCAGGCTATGTTATACGAATCTAATTAGATACCGAAAGAAGGTTGTACAAATAAACCTGTTTATTATATTTTATATTTAGTACGTCATTGCGTTCGGTATTTAAAAAGTAATTTAAGCACGTGAAATAGATTCTTTTAAAACTTTCAAGGACGAATATTTAATATAACCAGTCGAGACGTTTTTTTTTCAAACACTCGTAGTGGAAACAGGTGTTTTAATTCAAGGGGAGTCCTATTAGAATGACGTTTATGCTAAGGGTAAAACAAAAAAATCCGTTCGCGGTTTCTGATAATAATATTGTATCAAATAATTATTTAGCTTTTAAAACGTAAAATCTCTTTTATAAAACACACTTTTTGTCAATATTTATTTCAGAGCTGTAGTCACAGCTAATTATACTCCGACAAATAAAAGAAGAACTGAGAAAATTTCACGGGCTTTCGCGTCGCCACCTTCGAATTTTAACACTTGGTTTTGTCTTTTCTTCTTTGTCAATATTCCGTTCCGCCATTAAAATATAAACAACAACGACTGGCGTTTTTTTCGACTAATAAACAATTCGGCCTTATGTAACCTTTATCTCTTAAATATTTTTTACGATTTGATAAAAGGTTATTGTAAAATAACTGTCCAAAAATCCGTACTCGGTTTGGTCTCTTATAATTGTACATTAATCATAATTATGAATACTTGTCGGTCATTTCTTTATGTGCTGTTTATTTACACGAAATAAACCACTATTATTATTATAACAGCAATTAGAAAAAAAACATGTACTGTGTTCAACGTTTCTCTCGGAATAATTTTCCAATATTGAAAAGATTCAGACGGAATTTTTTCGGCTTGTTATTTTTAACAAAAATGCATATTTTACGCTTGATAAAATCGTAAGAGCTACTTAAAAACTAAAGAACTTAAGCTCAGCTTGATTATTAGTGGTAAAATCTCCAGTCGTTGAAGTATATATTTTCAATAGCGGAACGGAATACAAACAAAACGTTTTTACAAAACAAAGTGTTAAAATTCGATGGTGGCTATCACAAAGCCCCCAAAAAATTTCAGTTCTTTCATTTGTCTAAGTAATAATAATAATAATAATAATAATAATAATAATTATAATCAGCTAGGCTAATACTCAAGGCACCAACTTAGGCCTAAATCATCAAGCGGTTTTTGAAGCCATTAATTCAGGTGGCCGGGTTACAGCCACCAGCTATTTACCAGAGTTTTGTATTTCGACTATGAATATCGCAAGTTACTTCTGTTTTGGAATTTTGAAAAAATCTTCCTTCTTAAGCAGATCAAGCTGGTTATGAAAGATAAAAAAGTTATAAATCCCCTGGATGTGTCTAACATAACAGTGCTGTCAAGCTAAATTACTATCTTATTAATTGTTTAAAAATAATGTGCGGTAACTTTTTTTTTTGAGAGTCACACGGTATGGTGTCGGCTATAAGGATATAAGGATTATTTGGCTAGCCACTTAAAAAGTATACCTAGGCAATCTCGCTTCAGATATAAAACAAAGAAACGTGTACAATCTATGGCAAGAAATAATAATAATAATTCCGCGACTATTGCTCAAAGCGATATTGAACAGAGGTCCATTTGTGGCAGACCAAATACTGGGATGGATTTAAACGAGAATGACTACGAGATTACTGATATCGATACCCCAACGGCTGAAATACGGTAAAAAATAAAAGAAACAAAATAAACACAACGAAATATTTATATATATTTTTAAATATTTTATTAGTGGATTTGAACTTGGTTATTCGTCCGATTCAAGAAGTTCAACCAGTTGCGATGAAAGACAAATTGAAAATGAAGAATTTCAATGTGGAAATGAAGATAAAACACATCTTGTAAGATTATAAACTATAAAATATATAAGACATTGAAACTGAAATAATTCCCTACCATATTATTACGGTTATTACTATAGGATTCGCCACTGTACGAAAACAGTCAGCTATCGCGGAAGGAGAGCTTGTTGTTGATAATGGCTCATATTCTGCGTCATCACACCTCTGAAGAAGCTACAAAAAGTTTGCTGCAGCTAATACATTGGCATATGCCTTCAAATGTAACGAAAGAGTTTCCCTTAACAAAATATCTCTTCTTAAAAAACTTTGAAAAGTCTAAGTCCATGGTAATTCCACATTTTTATTGCGAAAATTGCGAGTTCAATTATCTTGGCGACCATTCTGAGCAAAAAGACTCCTTGTCCTGTAATATTTGCGAATCGGTGTACTCACGTGACGAGCTGATTAATAACGGTAATTATTTTATTATGCTTGATGTAAAGAATCAAGTCAAAAATCTTTTAGAATCAATATCACCTGATTTAATTAAACCTGGTCATCAGTTTGATAACAGTGACATAACGGAAAGTGAGGGATACGCTTGTTTGAACCTCAAACAAAATGACGTAACACTAACGTGGAATACAGACGGAGTTCAGGTGTTTAAATCGTCGAAATTTGCTATTTGGCCCACTCAGTTTTTAATAAACGAGTTACCTCTAAGAATTCGCGCGAGGAATACGCTGATGGCTGGTCTTTGGTTCGGAGAAAAACAGCCCAATATGATCTGCTTTTTGAAACCATTTATTGAAATTTTGAACGAATTGTCAAGCCAAGATTTGCAATGGAAAAATAAAAATAATGTAATTGTGGAATCCCGCGTATTCTCTGGTCCTTGCACGGTAGATGCTCCCGCACGAGCCAAGTGCACTAACATAGCTCAATTTAATGGCGAAAACGGATGTTCATTTTGTTTCGCAACTGGCGAAGTTGTTGCGAAAGGAAACGGTTTTCTTAGGGTTTACCCTTTTACAAGCGAAAAAGAGAGGATAAAAAGAACCAAGGATTCAGTTTTACAGGACGCCATTAAAGCAACTGAAACAGGACTAGCATCTAGGGGAATAAAAGGGCCATCGGCTTTGCTTTTTCTGAATTATTTTGATATATGTCAGGACGTAGTAGTTGATTACATGCATTGTTTTTGTCAAGGTATTGTGAAAACCACGACAAATATGTGGCTCGATAGCTCGTCTCACACCCGAGATTTCTATTTAGGTAATAAAATATCTGATCTGGATGACCGCCTTCTTTCGATTAAAGTTCCCAAAGAGTTTTCTAGAAAACCTCGCTCCTTTACAAAGCGAGCTTTTTGGAAAGCTTCGGAATGGCGCAATTGGGCCCTTTTTTACTCTCCATTCGTATTAAAGGGAATTTTAAAAAGATAATTTTACCAGAATTGGTTAATTCTTATACATATTTTTCACACTCTGCTCGCTCCTACAGTGAAAGTCGACGAGTTATTCCAGATACAGATTGCTATTAATTGTTTTATGAAAGGCTATCAAACGCTTTATGGAATACCACATATGACATTCAATATTCATCAATTATCACATTTAGTCGAATGCGTTTCGCGTTGGGGTCCCCTCTGGTTGTATTCGGCTTTCCCTTTCGAGATGAATAATGGCAGGCTTTTGAAACTATTCAATGGCACCCAGAAAATACAGGTACAAATTTCAAATAAATTTCTACTTCTGCAGTTTTTACCATCTTTAATATCTGAGCAAAATCCATTTAAAAATAATCGCCGTTTAGAAGAATATTTTCAAAGCTTAACAAACTATTACAGTTATTTTCCATCAAATAGATCTCCTTCTAAAAGCGTAATTTTAGGAAAATCTCAGAAACTTTACTTGAGCAGAAAGGACGAAAAACTACTGCGGGACTTTAACGTAAACGTCGAAACTGGAAATATTAGTAGCCATTCTAAATTTCAAATTAACGGCATTTTATACGCTATAGATAATCAGAAAAGTAAATGTCGGGAAAATTGTTACAAAACCTCTTATATTGAAGGAAAATATTTAAATATTAAAATTAAAAGCATTTACAGCACGCTTGCGGGAATGGTTTATATAATTGGACACAAATTGAAAATAGCTACTGCAAATCCAATGCAAATTACTCAAGGAATAACGTGCGATTTGAAAAATTTCAAACAAGTAGAAAGAAATGAAAATGCTATTTGCTTTAAAATTGATGATTTAATAAGAAAATGTATTTCCTTAAATTTATCTGAAAAACAATATATTTGTGATTTGTATGTTTTTTTGGAAGGTAATTAATTAAATAAAATAAATGATGCTATCCACACTAAATATTTTTATCTCCATCTACCATAAACAAAATGTGCTTAATATTATAAATAAATGATTTGCCTATCTTAATATTCGATAGAGCGCGCCCGTACCCATAAGGGCAAAACTATGGGGGGGGGGGGGGGGGAGCTGCCGCATGCATGCACGCACGAACATTGTTCACAGTAATTGCAGTTAATTTTTTTTAAAAAGTCGAAAATCGCCAGTATTCGCAGACCCCCCCCCCTTTCTTGGTCGAATTAGCAAAACATTACTATGTCAGCCCCCTCCCCCTTCTAGAATAGGCGAAAGTAAATTGCGCCCCCTCCCAAATACATCCATTATTCGTGATATGTATCGAAACCACTCTTTATATTTCTATAGGAAGTATTCCATACTAATTTCTATAACGCTTTCTAAAGTGTAGGTCGGTATAAATCTCTAAAGGGTGAATACGGTATGAAGTTCTAAAGTCACTTCTAAAGGTCGGATTTATAATTCTCTCTATAGATCACATTAGGTATAAAACTCTATAGAAATGGCTTTAGACAACGTTCTAAAGAACAAATTTCTAAACACATTTCTTTAGCTCTCTAAAGAAAATATTTATATTGGAAATGCTTCTTTAAGAATATAACCAACTCGATAGAATTTTCTTTATAATTCTAAAGGAAGTTTTTGTGAGGGGTGCGCGCTCCGATCGTATCTTTACACGTATGTTTTAAGCAACCAATGAAGTTCTGGGCTGACTTGAATTATCGAGGATAACGGTAATAGTGAGGGTAGGGAGCTGTTGGCTCGCGTGGCATGAAGGGCTCGCCACCACCCTTCTACGCATTGTAACTCGGCCACCTGTTTGCCTCGCAGCAAGAGGAGCCGGGTTCGATCCCAGCTTGTGGCACTGGGTGAAAACTCGGAACTACTCCTTCTGCGTTGAGTTTTGCAAGTTCTCTCCCCACTGGTTTAAGGGGTTTTCCCCCGAGTTCTTCGGTTTCCTCTTCCATAAAAACTTGTCGAGGTTAACGGTAATAGTTAGTGTAGGGAGCTGTTGGCTCGATCGTGTGGCATGCAGGGTTTGCCACCACCCTTCTACGCATCGTAACTCAGTCACCTGTTTAAGGGCAATAAAATTCGCTAGATTACTGGGGCCTAGCTGACTTTTATTGTTTTTGGGGAAGAACCTTCTTTTCAATAATAAAGGACGATTGGGAGCAACGCTAAAAATCGACTAAGAATAAACACAATCTTGCAGCTTTTAAACCCGTATTTTAATAGATTAAGCGCGAATTGATGTCTTAGATTTTAGATAAATATATTAAATGCAGTAAAGACATACTACTGGCGCACTATTAAAAGAACGACGGAGAAGACCAAGAAATATAGTTAAGATTGAATCGATACGAAACCAAATCATTGATTAATTTTGCCTTCATTTCATTAGGAGAAACAAGATCTTGATGTACACAGTGGTTTCCATTGCGGATTCTTATGTTAGAGACTAAACTATAATGAATGACTTGATGAATTAATAAATTATTGGATTATTAAATTAAAAACTCAGTGACTTAGTAAAAAACGAATTAAAGAATTATTTTAGTTTTATAAATGTTTATTAACCAGGTGTGGTAATATTTTATACATAGCCCATCGTCACAGCGAGCAGAGGAGCTACTGACGGGTTAGCCTTGAAAAAGCTTATTTAAATCATTCATTAAACTTTCGGCGGAATTGGTCTTTCAAGAGAACTTAAAATACAATTTCTCGTCATTGATTCCTCTGCCCATGATAATGTTTCGTTTCGTGTAAAATTTCTTTTTCAATGTAGCTGTAAACCGTATCGATAATAGTTTTCTTTGGATCTCTGGGGATGATGTTCAACATGGAAATGGCTTTTGAACTGTCAAAACTGAACTCTTTGTTGCAAAATCTGAGCAAGTTTCGGAGTTTCTTGTCTATGGTACTTGCCACCCACAAAACAGCATACGGTGCTGTTGTCTGGGAAATTTTGTATCTATAAATTACAAAAATAAAATTGAATAAATAACACTTCACATACAAATGTTGATTTTCTTGAAATGGAGATAATATGAAAATTCGAAACATGCACAAAAATAAAAGTTAGTTTCACCTTAATCTTAAGTCTCTTAAAAACCCATTTTGGATTGTAATTTTTGAATTCAAATTTGGAATGCAAGTCGACCCAACAGTTTCGTAACGGAAGAGTGTATTAAATTTTTTTAAATTGTAGGTTGTAAATTTAGGTCCAGTGACTAAATTTCAAATCCAATTTAACATTTTACCAAATCTACATGTATACACCTCTACAGTAAATAGGTCATTCAATGTGTAGTTACGCAGAAACTTCTATGATGGAACAATTTTCCACTACAGTAGAAGAATCGCCCATAGGAAAAGCGCACGGGTCTGAATTGAATTTGGTATTTGGTGGAAGAACGAGTGAATCCTGCAAACTTATATTCGTAAAATCAACTAACAATATTACTAATGGATCCACCATCTAAAGTTTTACTTTATACCCTGTTTAAACTTTGTTGTCTATGCGTATGTCTTGAACTTTTTCACCATACTTGGCATTTAAGGTTTTATCTTTCTAAGGGGCGGAAAGTATTACTCTTATGTTGATGTAGATACGAGTTGTCACCGTCGCCTAAGAAGTAACAGCAACCATTTGAAATTTTGCTACAGAAAGCCAAGACCACTTTAAGTGGAGAAAAGCGACTGCAGCGTAAACGTTTAACGATAAACGCTAAATTGTTAATATGGATTATAAGCCCCATAACATTGGACATTTAATTTATTTTAAGCCGTTAAGGAAACAATTGTTAATAGCACAACAATTGATAGGCCATATAAATCACAAAAGATAACAATATAAATTTCAGCTATCAATAGCCTACAAAATATTTTTTTTTTTAATCCGTTAGGAAAACAAATGTAAATGAGAGCATATCGAAAGTGGTATTGCATAGTTGCGATGGAGGAGAATGAGCTAGATATAGTTAAGCCCATCTTAATTGAATAACTTTTATATCCTTAATTTATTAGAAAAATAATTATATTTACCCTTGTTCTTTAAATTCTCCATGCAATATTTCCGCGATCTCTTTCACCCAGATGCACCCAGGAGAGAAGACCAATCTGGTCCCAGCAGCTTTGTCCTCCAGTAGAGCGTTAAAGGCCGCTTCGGCTAAGTCTCGCGTGTCACAAAAATGCATACATATTTCCGGCAACATAGGCATCCTCTTACGGTCCATCATCCTGTACAGTATCTCCTGAGCAGTTCCAATTTTATTGTGAAAAACTGGTCCAATGGCAAAGCCACCAACAAGAACAGTAAATTGGAAATAATTTTGACTTTTCATGAAATCCCAAGCTTTGCGCTCCGCTATCGTTTTAGCTTTGGCGTGTGCGTCCACTAATTCGGCACTAAAAAAACATAATTGTAATCCTTTTTTAAGATAGGATGTGTAAGGTTGACTAAGTGTTACACTTTATCACAATGGAATAGTAATTCTTAACTTACGAAGCTAGTTCATCAATCTGAAAAGTATAATACTCGTTCGCAGTTTTTAAAATCAGGTCGGACAACCAAATTAATTGCGCCCCCTATTTACTAATTAGTTGTGGACCACCCCTATTCGTACGCGCTCCCATGTTCTTTCTCCAAATAAGTATAAAACAGTTTCTGATCCCTTTTACTTTTTCACTTCTTATTTGTTCTATTTACTTTTGGCACTATTATTATATTTCTGGATCCCTAAAACTATTCTGGCTAGTTATTCCACCCCCTCGCGACCAGTGTGACGGTAAGGTCGATACAACGAAAGGATAGTTTAAAAGCGTGTAGAAAGAGTTGCGGTTTAATAAGGGTCGAGTTCAACTGGAGTTCCCCAGAAAGTTCCACAATGGAAAAACTCGGAAAGAGGATTCAAAAGAGTTGTTGAAAGAGAAGTTCTCTCTGTGCGCTGGATGGATGATGTTCACCAGATTTTTCCTGTCTAAATAAATGGGCGGAACTTAGAAGATGCGCGAAACACAATTCTAACTCGCTGCCTCGTTAAGCTTCAGTATAAGCACGTAAGAACCGTCCAGCGGTCACCTATCTGCTCGAGCACCGCTTTAATCGAGAACGGCCTTCGTCCCTGAGAATAGTATCCGTAAGCGATGAACTTGCTTATGGCCATCAGATCGGAACGTGACATCATTCATCAGTTACAAGCCCCGAATAAGTAAACGTAAGTTGCACAATTTCTTTTGGGGTATAACCAGCCAGTACATAGGTCCCTCGATTTCATTATGTTTAGCAATTATGCTTTATTGTCAAATTGGCCTTGGCCATATGCTACATGTTAGCTTTTAATTTGTATCATTCTATTCTAACTAATAAATCTAATCACAGTTTAACCTTAATCTGAATTATAACATTTTTCTAATAAATTTTAATGATAGTATTTATTTTTTACACATAAAACCCTTAGACTTAATGGCCTAGCTAAACTTGATCCATAATATACTTTGAAAAGTGTTTCAAGTACATCATTGATAGTTATGGGGAAAATATTAATAATCTAGCTCCCAATGGAACCTTTATTGTGACGACAAAGTGGGCTAAGTTTCACTGTTAAGGCCCGATTTCCATCTCAAAGGACGCATAAGGGTTAATTCAAGTGTGCCACGTTTTCTATATGCAATTTGACAATTTAAATCTTAAACATGAAATTGCTTATGTGGCACTTACTTTTCATCCGTCCAATCTTCTTCATTGTAAACCCGACCACAATTCTCCTCTGGCTCTCCAGAAATGGCGGCGATATTTTGGAGCATCAAGACCCTTTTAAGTACTCCTTTGTGGGCTTCCATGGCACACGCCTTGAGAAGACGCATTGTCCCGTCCACGGTTGGACGAATGACATCTTGCTCGTCCGAAGGCATTTCGGCGATAAATGGAAGGGCGGTGTGGATGACGTACTGGCAGCCTTCGACTGCTTCATTCCAACCATGGTCTTCGAGAAGATTGGCTTCCACCAGTTCCACGGGATTTCTAAAAATCGGAAAAATGCATGAAAGAAACATCTATTTGTTGATTTCTAGAAAATAGGATGCCCATTATTAATAGTAAAATAATTGAACCGGTTTCGTGAAAAATTAGATTTTGACATCAAAATCTTATAAATTAATAATTATTTTAAAATTCAGGAGCCTGGATATAGTAAATTTATTTGGGATTTTAGCCATCCCCTTAGCGTTAAACCTAGTAAAATCTCAGCTAAAAATATTTCATATTTTAAGTCTAATTCTACGCACAACAGCAAGGGCTGGGAATATGGAGTCGACTGTCAGCACTA
This sequence comes from Leiobunum rupestre, assembly GCF_980474605.1. Taxonomy (NCBI): domain Eukaryota; kingdom Metazoa; phylum Arthropoda; class Arachnida; order Opiliones; family Sclerosomatidae; genus Leiobunum; species Leiobunum rupestre. The sequence continues at coordinate 18,276,650 of NC_143388.1, forward strand.
TTTTCTAATTTAGTTATTGAACACGTGGAAGGAAGAATTATTAAGTTAAGGAAAGCTTATGTAAAGAATATATAGACATTATGGAAACTTTACAATGCGAAAGTGAAGAAGTTTCGTTTTCATTATAGAAGTTTCGTTTTCATTATAGAAGTTTCGTTTTCATTAAAGAAGTTTCGTTTTCATTATAGACGTTTCGTTTTCATTATAGAAGTTTCGTTTTCATTATAGAAGTTTCGTTTTCATTATAGAAGTTTCATTTTCATTATAGAAGTTTCGTTTGCATTATAGAAGTTTCGTTTTCATTATAGAAGTGGAATTTTACGGTGTTACTTGTTTTTAAGTGAAAATTTTACACACTGATGACATCAATGGATTTTTCACTGATTCGGTTTAAGAAAAAAAAACATATCAGGCTTGCTGCTCGTGACATAAGCTCAGCTTCGGGACACGTGAGTTTTGCGTTTTTATGCTTTCCTTACATAGGCCCCCACCAACTTAGTGCCTAGGGCCCCACCCTTCAGTAAATGCGGCACTTTTACTTATTTTACCATCTTTTAAAAAACCGAGAAAGCGGCCATAAATATTTTGTAAAAAAAAGGGATTAATTGAATGTTTTGGCAATGCACATAAAATCAGAAAAAAATCAATTAATATATTTGGATTTTGCGAAGGTATTATGTCAGGAAACCCGTGTTTTAAAGAAACAGTATAAGAGATAACACAAATTAAACATTGACCAAGGAATGGTAAACATATCTGGTTATATATTTTTTATTTTGGCAAACGAATTGTAAATTCATTGTATGAGCGTTGGCTGACAAAGAACCACGGCCAAAAGCTTAAAATTTATGTTAAGGTTTTTTAAATAACCTTATAAAGTTTAATCCATGAAGAGTCACTATTGTTTTATGTTTTTAAATTATACATATTTTACCATGGAACGGAATTTTACAAAATTATGTAAAAACCTTATAACTCGGTCACTTTTTGGGGACGATTAGTTAACGAAACACGAGTATTCATTTCTGTTACATTTATGAATTAAATGAAATGTTTAATGAACACAGTCAAAACAAGACTTGAGGTAGATTCGCAAAACAATTATTTCCATTAAAGAGCGTATATTGCTTCACTTAATGGAATGTAGAGATAATTTATTTTGAGAAATTTAGTTCGGAAGGGATCCGTTTTATTATCCAAAGACATATTTAATTATTGGTTGGTCTTACCTTTCGTATTCCGGTGACAAATCTTTTAAATGCGCGTATTTTTTCTTGTCTTGTAAATTGCGGACGGTACCACGAACTCTGTAATCGTTTTTCATTAGAACTTGGATGACATGAGAGGCGACGTAGCCGGTTGCACCGGTCACCAGAACCAACGGTGCACTCATATCGACAAATACTGTGAAACTGTGATGCAAACAGTAAATTTTTCAGTTTGTAAATATTTAAATTGATCTAAGACTAGTAACGTTTGTATACGTCAAAGCGATATAGCTAAGTACACCAATCCCTTTTGTTCAACCAATATATTTCACAATTTAAGCTTAGTTATATCTCTAGCTCCATTTCAAAAGTCCATGTCCTTATTTATATTGAAAAGTCGTGCTCTGCTAAATTTTACTTCAGACGAGTACTGCCAATCTAGTTTCTACATACTACAACCACATCTTTAAATTGGCCGAAAAACGTCAATTATCAAAAAGTAAGGGAAACACGGCTTTAGAGTGCTGAAAAATATTTTCTGTCTTCGCCGAATTTTAAACCAGAATAAATTTCATATTCAATTTCGTACAGTTTTAAAATTGCCGTGTATTACCAAAATCCATTTTTAAATTTCAGATAACCAATTTCTAAATACTTCTAATTTCTTTAAAAAATAATTAATTTCATCATAATTCCAGAAATTTCATTTTAAATTAACTTGGTCTACAATTTGTTTCAACTCTGCATCTTCCGATCTCAATTGTAAAAGAAAAACTTTTCCAACGGCAATAAATCTAAAGTATTAATGCACTTTGTACCGGGCACACATTCAAACATATTTTCATAAATGCTTACTTCAACTTAATTCACGTGGCTTATTCGTTAACGGGTATCCTTCAAATGTTTTTAAAGAGGTTCTAGGACACGTTTGCTTAATAAACGGAATCGCAAGTAACTGAGCTATTTTCGCTTTATTTTTCCTTTTAATAGAGTTTGTCTATATCAAACACACTTTTCCCTAAAAAGGCTTAATGCATCCATTAATAAATTGTATAACTTGAATCTAATACGTATAATGATTAACATACTGACAAAAGTTTTAAAAGGAAAATCTTAGAAATATATTACCATGAAACGCCTAAATGAGTGTGACACTAACGTCATTTATATTAGAAATGGAAGCGGCCTCTGATTTAAAGATCTGTGTTAATAGAAAAAGCCATTCCAAATTATATATAATTAAGGAAAAACTTTACTTTGAAGGACGAATTCGCGACTAAATACAACTAGATACGTTTTTATTACCTATGCTATAATTTCGCAGGATGACGTCAATTCCGAGGCTAGTCTAAGAAATGTGTCGTCAAATATATTGAGACCCAAAAGTAAGATACTGTATTGGCATACGCTCGTTCTTACCGATTTAATTTAATTATATTCATGACCCAAAATTTAATCATTTTTGCAATTAAGGTTTCTGAAGTACAGTCCCAGTCAAAAGTTTTCGGCCGTTTTCATTTGGCCGCCATTTTGATTCTATTTCAGGGAGAGGCTTGGTGGGGCCTTTTTGCAACGGATTTGTCAACGAAAATAAGATAGAATTATAGTTGTGGTTGAGGTCTCCGATAAGACAATTTCATTAAAAAACATGTCGTTAACCGGCTAAAGACACAGGAATAGAAAGAACTAATGAAATCTCTCTTAAAAAGAAATATTTTCCTTATGATAAATCATATCAATCTATTTAATATTTTGATCGGATTAAAAACAAAACCAAATAAAAACTAAAAAATAGTGAATATTGATTTATTATATAAAAACGAACAGAACCGCTACATGCAATCCTGGAATTATATAAAGAAAAACATTTACACTCGATGTTAATTTAGAATTTCTTAATTTAAATACCTTTAATTGTTCCTTCATGTCTTTCATAAGCTGAAATTGAGGTAATTAAATAAATTATAATATAATACAACCATAATGGACGCAAAACTTTATTCAATTTTGGGCAGTCTATAAATGACGATTGAAGAATAACCGCCGATTTATTCAAGCGCAACATTTTTTTTATGAAAAACGATAACGGTTTTACCAAAACTTTGAATAGATTCAATTTAATTCTGCGTAAGGGTTAGTAACTTTGGGAGATGTGAGGAATTGTAATACAAATGGGGGTGAAAATATCTATTATGACGTCATTTAAGTCCAACCGCTAAATTAATATTTTCTGTACTTACGGGATCTCTCATTTTGCACACCTATCAGCGACAAAAATCAAATTGTAAATATTAATAATGAATAATTCACAGAAATTGATATGCTGTTTAAACCGAAATTGTTTATAGGGAAACGATCATTTATTTTAATGCTTTTACGAATACTAGATGGCGCCAATTTAATCATTCTGGTGAAAAGGGAAGAAATACTTTCTGATTTTTTACACAAAAAAGATTGTTCAATTGAAAGGAAAAACTTGGTTTTTAGAAAAGTGAAATGTCTCAGACTGTTGGCACCATCTAGTAGAAGTTCGGGTATTTAAAAATATCCCTCTAATGACGGTACCCCTGCGAAAGGATCTTCTTCCGTGTCAAATGCGTATCGACCTATTCTAAAACTAACAATCGCCAATAGGGATAATTTGATATCAATTAAATAAATTATTGTGTTTCTTACCTTATCAACATCATTGGATTCCTAAGAAAATTTTGGAAATTATAATATTATTAAATTATTGGCAGAACAATTTTGTAGCATAACGAAACGTACTTTATAAACCTTGCAACTCTCAGCGCAACGAGCCATTAAAGGTTCGGCTTTCTGTGATCAGTTATTTTTAGGTTAATTAAATTTTTATCAAAGAAAAATTGATATACAATATTTACCTTTTTGCATTCATCATTCATTTTGGCTTTCATTTCTTCTTTCATCTTATTTCCTGAAAAATAAATCGTTAAAACATGTCTTTTATAGTCCTAATCTGAGAGAAATATTTCATATTTTAATACACATATAATTCCATTCCATTTATTATTTATGAAACTAAGGAAAACCGGTCTTGACCCATAATTGCTTACGATTTCCCGGCTCACCAAATGCTTTATAATTTAAAGAAATACCTTAAAATATTTCCTTAAGTTTGAATAATATAAATAACTATTTTTCCAGACGCAATAGGATAAAGACGAAGGTCTTGACTATTGTTGTATGTTTCAAAATAATATTAAATTAAACGCAACAAGTTTCATCAATGTTTTGGTACTAAAATGTTGTTTCTTAAATTTAGGTAAAAATAAGTTATGTAGCCTACTATACAGTTAGTTTTCGTATTGACATATTTTCTATTTTTCTCTGCAAAATATTCTAACTATTTTATATTATTATGTTTTATTCAGATCACCAAATGCCTTATAATTTAAATAAATGGCTTAAAACAGCGCTTAGAGTTCGAATAATATTAATTAATGTTTCTCCTTTCGCAACAGGATTGAGTAGTAGGTCTTGACTATTGTTTTACGTTTAAATAATACAACATAATTTTTTCATCTTTTTTGTACTTAATAATTAATGATTGTCTTAGGAAATAAGTTAAATAACATTTTTAGGGGTTTTTGTAGTTTTTTGACGTAGGCCTATGTAAAATATTGAAGGTTATGTTATCCTGTTTCCGAATAATTTGCGTTTTATGCCACGGTAAATATAGGCAAGCTATTGAGATTATTATACAAACTCATTCAACAATAATTATAACCCAACTTAGACTTTGTTACTCGCCCCACCAAACCAGGCAGCGCCAATTTCATAGTTTTTTCTCAGTGTATAATATATTTATCTTTGGGCCTAGTTACCGCTTACAGCCAGAAAACCATCATTAAGGAAAAATATTTATTTAAATTGTTTTATCAAAGTCAGCGGCCATAAGTCTAATTTTTTTCTGTTAATACAGTAATTTCTTATAATATAATAGTATTAAAGATGGAGTATTAATACAAAAAATGAAATATTGGTATTAAACTGTATAAAATGGTTTACTTAAAAATTTATTGATAAATGATAAAGGTGGCTGTATAATTAACACGGACAAACTGTTTCGCCGCTTCATACTCAAATATATAGGAAACACCGAACCTGTTGCTTGAACTAAGCAAGGGATACAATTTCCAAAATCCCTATCTCAATTAAAATTTCTCTTTTTTATGGAAGTTTATATAATGTCACTTTGTTTAAATATTATATAATAATTGTAATAATAATTATAATTATAATATATTGTATTAAAATATTAATATTATGTTAAACTGATTAGTATAAAGATATAAAAACATACCTTCATCACTGCAAATCTTATCTAATTGGCTTTTATCGCATTTTTGCTCTTCAGCCGAATGAACCAGCGCGATCGCCACGACGACAAACAGACCTACCAATAAACACTTCATTTTTTCTGCAGTCTTTGTTAAAAAACCTTTTCAATTACGCTTGAAAATCCGTTGCTTATTCGTTTATATACGTCTAAATTATTTTGCTTCCAATTGAAATGATCACCAGCTTAATCGCAAAAGCAGCCTGCGTAAACAGAAACGACCGAAAAATATTTGTCTCACCTGTGAATATAATGACTGACCATTCTCTACAAAAATATGTTATTTTCCGGAAATCCTTAATCGAAAATGTATTAATTTTTGTTCTTTTATTAGGCACAATTGGTTTGAACAGCCTCTTAATCGGCATGAAACGTTTTCATTGTTAATTTTGCTCCCTATCATTTCAAACGTTTGTGGGAAATTAAAGAGATTAAATGTGGAGCAGAGTTGCATACGTAAGACTATGCGCCATTACATAATTCTTCAATTATCCTTATTGACCCAAATTTCTTCAATGACCCTGAAAACTTTAACCAAGCTAATCCTCTTGTAACACCACCGCATATCCAACCTGAATGATATTTCTTATTTGCATATGCTATTTTACGTTCAATCCCAAATAAGTTAGGAGGTGTCCTTGCTTTAATCTCTTCAATCTTAATTTTATTAACACTACCCCTAAGCAAAAGAAACTTTCAGGGGCTTCAATTCTACCCATTTAACCAATTTATATTCTGGAGCTTTATTACCTTAATTATGCTATTAACATGAATTGGTGCCTCCCCTATCGAGGAACCTTACCTCAACTTAGGACAAGTTTTTACAATTAGATATTTCACCTACTTCTTATTAAGACCACTAGCTATAATGATTCAAGATAAGAGACTAAACTAGTCATTTAGCTAAATTAAGCAATTTGCTTTGAAAGCAAAATATAGGTAACCTAATGATTTATTTAATTCAAAACTAAATTTTAGGACACCTATAAGCAAAAGAGATAAAGGGAGAATTAACATTATTATTAATACTATTATATTAAGAGTCTATTGCTATACTTAATATTAATATAGATATTAAATTTAACGAATTAACAAATCTATCCTCCCAGTAAAAACTATATAATTATTCTCCATTTGACTTTTTACTATTTTATTTTTAAAGCTCATAAAATAGTAAAAGGTCAAATGGGGGTATTTTAATAATTTTGATAAATAATTATATCATTGATAAGTAAAGGGTCCATTTAAATTGCGCTGCCGCATGACAACACTGCTTAAGGTAGCCCTAAGTTAATTTCTAAAGTGGGTACTATCAAACTGAAGTATACACTCAAGATTTCCCGTGGTCTGAATTTATCATAACGTCATATCGTTACTTATTATAATAATTTACTTTTAATTTTTTGAGATAGTATGCTTATGTTAAAATAATTCACAGTTTAATACAAAGAGAGAGGGGGGGGATACACAGTCAATTTTTCATCATATTCAATTTATATTCTGGAGCTTTATTACCTTAATTATGCTATTAACATGAATTGGTGCCTCCCCTATCGAGGAACCTTACCTCAACTTAGGACAAGTTTTTACAATTAGATATTTCACCTACTTCTTATTAAGACCACTAGCTATAATGATTCAAGATAAGAGACTAAACTAGTCATTTAGCTAAATTAAGCAATTTGCTTTGAAAGCAAAATATAGGTAACCTAATGATTTATTTAATTCAAAGAAATTTGGGTCAATAAGGATAATTATAATAAAAATTGATAGTGTGATTGTAGTTTTTTCCGAACTACGAGAGCTCGTCTCGGGATCATAGTTTTTTCCTAACTACGAGAGCTCGTCTCGGGATCATAGTTTTTTCCTAACTACGAGAGCTCGTCTCGGGATCATAGTTTTTCCTAACTACGATAGCTCGTCTCGGGATCATAGTTTTTTTTAACTACGAGAGCTCGTCTCGAGCTCATTAATTTTTTTAAACACGAGAGCTCGTCTCGAACTCATAATTTTTTTAAACACGAGAGCTCGTCTCGGTTTCATATTTTTTTTCTTCCAAACACAAGAGCTCGTCTCGAACTCATTCCTCTCCATAAACATTGGTGCTTTGTATCGGGCTCATACTTATTTCCTTATTTTACCCAAAAATTGTTACCCTTTTACCCCAAAAATGTTCCAATTTACCGAAACTTTATGAAATTTTCCTAAATGTGGTCCAAATTACCCATTTCGTGATTTTCATATTTAAAAAAAATTTCGTGGCTAGGACCCTGTGAAACCGAGAAAATCCCATGCTTTTTTAAATGGAGATTTTTTAGTTTTAAGTGATCAAAAACATTTTCGGTTGCCATGGCAAATCGAATGGGTAGTGCAGTGTCTCCTTTTGGGAAATTTCATATCTCATATAGGTCTGCATTACGGCTGACTTTGAAGAAAATCGGAAATAAACACCTCGGGTACTCTCCTTTGTTAGTGTAAGACAAGCCCGTTCAGCTTTGGTTACAGTCTCTGATTGACTGCCCATCGCACATTGGATGACAGATTAAAACATTACAATTTCCATCAATAGGCCTTTTCATAAATTATTTCTACGTGCTTTCACTGTTTTTTCTACGTCACCCACCACCAATTTCGCTCAAACTTAACAAAAGGTTGGCTGTACGTTTTGCATTTTCCGGTAAAAATTTCCCCAAACATTTTACGCGGAGCTCGGGTTAGGCTCAGTGACTTCGGAATTCAAACTGATTTTAATTTATTTTTGACACTAATTGAGTGAATTATTATTGCAATATTTATATCAACTCTGTGAAAGTATTGTTCATATATTTATTAGCTAATATTTTATGATAAACAACAATCTTTACCCGATTCACTACTGTGGCTGTCAATGAAATGTTAAGCCTTAGTTCACAAGACTAAAAACATAACTGTTAAACATCATCGAAACCGTGCAAATTTTTTTGATATTTTAAATATTTAAATCCCCTCCTATTATGACTGTGAAGTAAACGAAATACTTTTCTTCTTTAAACATTTGATATAACAAATTTATTAAAATGACTGGGATTAATTTTAATCCGCCGTGTTTTGTAAATACTTACACTCAGCAGCAGACGACATACCAAGCTCAAGAATCGAGCGAGGGTAAAAACAAGGAGTAATATATATAACGTTGATCTAAAACAGTTTTCCTTCCCCGTAACGAACATTTTATGGAAAGGTCTATTTAAAAATATACATTGCGGAACGCCTCGCTCGTTCATACTACGCCACTAAAAACAGTGCCCTACTAGTGCCCTACTCAAATTTTAAGGCTGGTTACGGCGCTGATTAAGCCTTACCGATAACTTAAGTAGCAGACGATTTATACAGTCCTAGCTAAGCAGACAGAAATCGCGAAAATGTTGATACCCATAATACCTAGCGAATCCCCAGTAGATGGCGCATTTCAAACGATAAAGAAATAAGGTTCACATTCTTTCGAATGACCTTGACGGCCCTGCAAATCGAGTACGGCCGACTATTTCAGCTAATACGAAGTAGGCCGCAAACGGACAGTGAGGGGGTACCTCTTTTAGGCTGCTTTTCCCGTCCGGTAAGAGATACAGTGTCCATGCCTTAACATAACTTAAATTATCAAAAAAAAACTACTTTTAGACCAAAAAAGGGCGAAAAATCAAAAATTTTCAAAAAATCTTAAATAGATGGCAGTGCAGTTCCAGTCGGATTTAAGAAAGGCGCGAACAAAATCAATTGAATTTTTTCGAATCTTGGAGCGAGTATATCAAATCTATTTGTAAACTACGAAAATAATACTACAATTAACGATCTATCTAAAAATACCTTCTATAGAAATAAACCTTATAACGGCTGAGACACTACCAAAGAATAAAGGAGTTAAATCTGTTTCGCGTTTTTCGACTTTAATTTTCTCAAATATGACACAGTCAAACTAATTTTAATTTACGTAGTTGATAGAAGACTTCACGATCTATCGAAATATACGACGTATAGACGTGTACCTCTTTTAGGGGATAAATTATCAATTAATTAATATTACCAAAGAATAAAGGAGTTAACTATGTTTCGCGTTTTTCGCCTTTAATTTTCTCAAATATGACACGGTCAAACTAATTTAAATTTTTGTAGTTTATAGAACACGAGAAAGGGACATATCCTTCTGTTTCCGTCAATTTTTATCCCTCGTTTACTCAGTAAACTATAATTTCAATTATAGATTTAGCTACTGCATATTAATGATCATTCATGCAGTAAACTTTACTGCATGAATGAACATTAATATGCTAAATCTATAATGATTAATGATAATAATCAATAATAATAATCATCAACAATAACGACGAGCAATATGATTATTGTTAATAATTATTAATAAATAAAAAATATGTATTCTTTGCATTTTTTAAGAGATGTTAACTTGAAAATCGGGTCCGTATGGACTAGAGCTCGAGTGGTTGACGACATCAAGGGTAACGAAACCACACTGGCAAAGACGACTTTAAAGGGGTAATATTCCTCCGAGGTAACGTGGTGAGGGCGTTATTTGTTAGTAGATGGCGCTCTGATAGCAGCATGACGTCATAATTTTAATTTTCAACGATTGGTTGAAAGTTTTCAGTTTTTAGTGGAGAACGGTTTTGTCGAGATTTAAAATACAAAATTATCTTTCCTGATTGGATGGTTTAAAATCGTATTATAGTGCCATCTATGGCGGAGAGTGTTAACTTCTGTTAAAATTGATTGTTAATTTAAATTACAAAAATTATATATTTTTAATAAGAATTTAAAGTACTATAATTTAGTAATAAATTAATAACTTTTTAAAAAAGTTTATTTTTCATAAACTTTATAGTGTCGCCATCTACCTCTGTTGGGAGTTTGAAGTTTTTTGTTTCCACTATTTTACCTTAGGTAATAGAACTTAAACAGGTCCTGGAATTAGTGACGGAGAGCGGTTATCTGCGGACTGAAACACCGATTGGTTTGGTGTGAGACGAACAGGCTCTAACGCTTTTTCGAATTTTCTTTATTTTTACTAAGCCTAACGGAAAACAAGTCCCTTTTGAAAAATCATTTATCACGAGATACAAATTTTAAAACGTCTTTTCTCGAGCTACAGCAATTCGCATCTAACAATAAAAAATAAAACTCTTCTTTAAGAAACACGTACAGTTTTCACGCGCGGCACTCTATTATATTCTACACTTATATTTATATTTACAAATGCTACAAATAAACGTTTATACTACAATTTTACTATATTACTATTTGTTTTCTAATGACTTCACGATATCAATTTTCTAATGATACTATATATATTTTTTATTTTACACTCCCGCCCGAAATGCGACCAGCATTTCTCAGTTAATTAGATTGCGCTTCCGTTTCTCCTATTTCTAATTTGTATAATAACTGAATTGGTCTTCTCAAAAGAGAACCATTTGCAGTTCTCACGAGACAAGACCTAGTTTTTCCGTCGCGCCCGATTTGGTTTTCTACAACTACAGCCATTTTCCACATGTGTTTAGATAATTTGTCATCATGAACTAATATGACGTCGTTCACTTTGAAGCAGGTTTCATTTTTAGTCGGAGGAGTGTGATGGGCGGAGCGTAGCTCCATTAAATATTCAGATTTCCAGCGACCGCATAACCGTTCCATAAGAATGAGACGATGACGTTCTCTCTTCAATATCTCTCCTCGAGTTTGCGTTTCGAAATTTATTTTAACCCTTTGCGATGGCAGAGTTGTCAATCGTTTCCCTATCAGTAGATGAGCTGGGGTTAGAGGTTCTGGTTCCCCCGCATCTGAAGATGTATAGGTCAAAGGTCTTGAATTAATAACAGCTTCTACTTCCGCTAATACTGTTTGCACCTCAGGATAGTCTAATGTGGTTTTGCCTAGTCCTTTTTTGAGCGTAGTTTTGGTCGAACGTATTAATCGCTCGAAAAAGCCGCCCCACCAAGGGGCTCTTTCCGTGTTGAATCTCCAGGTGATTCCGTGGTTAGCGCAATAATTTTCTACCTCCGGTTTGTTTATGTTTTTAAAGATTATTTGAAGTTCAGAATCCGCTTTTACGAAACTCTTAGCATTGTCCGAGATTACTAAACTTGGAAGTCCTCTCTTGGCCACGAATCGACGAAAAGCCAGTAAAAAATCTCTGGTTGATTGAGTTTGGACCAATTCTAAATGTACCGCTCTGACAGCGGCACACGTAAAGAGACAAACGTATGACTTTTCCAAGTCCTTGTCATTATTTCTGCCTTTTATGAACAACGGCCCACAAAAATCAATTCCTACGACTGTAAAAGCCTCCGAGATACGGCTTCGGCCCGCTGGAAGAGGAGCGAATGGCATTTCGCCTGGTTTTGACTGATATTTTTTACATGTTGTACAATCGTTTACAACCTTTTTTACCAGTTGCTTACCGGCGGGAATCCAGTACCTCGTACGTAATTGCGTGAAGGTAGCTTGAACACCTCCGTGAATGACCCGTTTGTGGCATTCTTCGGCTATAAGATAAGCTAGTCTTTGGTCCTTGTTGAGAATTGCGGGATGCTTCTCCTCGTAGCTCAGTTCGGACTGTTCCAACCTACCACCTCCGCGAATTAACCCATCAGGTCCTAACGTTGGTGTCAGCGATAGAATTTTTGAATTTGAAGGAATTTTATCGTTATTTTTTAGAGCTCGACTTTCAGCCGGATACTCCTTGAGCTGAGCAGATTTTTTCCACTGGATTTTTTGGCCAATTTTCTTGACCCATTACCAGCCACGTCGGACCAGAGAACCAGGCGTCTCCTTCGATCAATTTCTTGACTTCGATTCCTCTTGACAGGAGATCAGCTGGGTTTTGACTGCCGGGGCAATGCGACCAGCTTTGCGGATCCGATACGCGTTGGATTTCGGCGACTCTGTTTGAGACGAAAGGAAGCCAGGCTTTGGGGTTATCTTTGATCCAATGAAGCGCTATAGTTGAGTCACTCCACATGTTAATGATTAGATTTCCTTTATTGAAAACGCTTTTGATGTGGTTGACGAGTTGGGCTCCAATCAGACACGCTAACAATTCCAATCGAGGAAGTGATAATTCGGGTTGCCTCTTCTTCAATGGCGCAACCTTGGCCTTTGCAGTAACCAGTGGCGTCACCAGGATTTCAAAACTGGTGGCGCTTAAGCCATAAGCACTGGTCAGGGGCGTCTCATTGAGTGATATGGGGGAGGGGGAGGGGGCTCCCAAAAAGGTTTGTAAAGTTGAAACATTGAGAGCGACTTGGAAAAATGAAATTTTGATGCCCATCTTTAAGTTTTTTCTCCAATGTTTTTGAGTTTGATTTCCACTTTCTAAGATGCATTCCTGCCTCCTTCATAATTTGATTGGCGCCTGAAGACATTTCATAGGCTTTATCGTCATCATCATTTCCGGATACCCAGTCGTCCACGTAGATATCGTTAGATAGGGATATGACTTCTTCTTTAGTTTGATCGTATTTTTTTAAATGTAGTTTTATTGTAGCTGCCAAAGGGAATGGTGAACTTGTAACTCCGAACGCGGCCCTTGTTACTCGAAACACCTGAAACTGATCTCTTTTGAATTTACCACCTTCTTCAATGACCCACAGGAATCTTAGACAATCTCGATCTTCCTTCTTTAATTCCACCTGCAGGAAGGCTTTCTCGAGATCTTATATTACGGCTATGGCGTGTTTTCGAAAGCGTAACCATAATTTAAGCAGCTCAGGATTTAAATTTGGACCAGATGCCAGGCAGTCATTTAGGGACGGTTCTCCAACGGCGTGGGCTGACGCGTCGTACACGATTCGAAGTTTGGTTGTGCTACTTGATTCTCTTTTGACTCCTTGGTGTGGAAGATAAAATGTTCCTGGAGTGTCTGGAGTCTCTACGATTTCAATGATTCCAATGTCCTTTTGTTCCATAATGATACTTTTGTAGGTTTCATAATATTCTTTATTTGCTTCAAATTGTTTGATTAAACTTCCCATTCGCTTTGTTGCTACGCTTAAGTTGTTCTTTAGAGTTGATTTTTCGACGAGCCAAGGTAGTTTAACCTGATAACGTTCGCCTTGAAAGGTGGCATTGTTTTGAAACTCTTCCATAATTTTATTGTTTGTCGGAACTTGGTCCTCGTTTGAATCGATACCTAGCGACTCCAGCTCCCAAAACCTTTTGATCGTATCCGATATCAATATTTCTTCAACACTGACTCGTAGCACTTGCACCACTTCATAATTCCCAATTCCAGTTTGATTTACGTTGATGGGTCCCTGTAGAGTCCAGCCTAGTTTTGTTTCCTGCGCCACTAACGAAGGGCTTAACCTTTGCATATTGCTAGTTACGAATTCCCAGTAGAAATCGCTTCCAATGAGAACGTCTACCTTGTAAGCACCTTTTGGACCTTGTCCAAATTCATCCGCCAATTGATAATTGTTTGCTTCCACGAATTTCTTCATTGCTTCACAGCTCACATTGGCGACCGCTTGACAAATATAAGGGACCTCAATGGCCACTACTTCGATTTTGGTTCCCTTTTGATTGACGTTTTCCAATGTCAACAATACTTTTCTTCTTCGAGATGACTCAGGTGTCTCGCTCCCAAAATTGTTTATAGCTATTGAGGCAATTCCTATCACTGGCAGATTGAGTTGACGCGAGACGCTTTCATGGACAAAGGTGGCTTCACTCCCTCCATCCAGCAAGCATCTTACGCGCGACACCTTGTTTGAAAGGTTGTCTCGGGGGTTTCTCGCGATCGCTCGCCCTGTCTGTAGAAATACAGTTTGATTTACCGTAACTGAGGCGCATGTTTTGTTTTCTGTGCTGAAATTCTCGTCGGTACGTTTTAGTTTTTCTTCTGATTTTGGTTTCGATTTCGGTGCGCCTTTGTTGGCGTTGCTTGATGGACATAAGGACATATTGTGGTTTTTGTGACAAATTCGACACGATCTAAATTTTGAAGGACAAACCCTCGCGTTGTGATTCCTTTTTAGGCAATTAAAACATCTTCGATCCTTGCTGATTTTTTCTCGTTTCGTGTCAATGGAATGCGCGGAGCAATTTGATGACCCGTGAGTGTCCACTTCGCAAAAAATGCAATACGTATTTCCTTGAAAAGGCTGCTGATTTACCCGCGTTGAGAGGGCTGCCGCGGAACTTGAATAAGGGTTTTCGATGGCGCTTTGATAATCTGGTTTTGGCGGTTTGACGGGGTGTTTGCTTTCACATTTCTCCTTTTCGATTTCTCCGCCTAGAAGACTGCATCTTTCGCGGCTTTCTACTTCTTTGCGCAGAAACGCTACGAGCGTATCGGAATTCCATTCAGCGTCCGATGTACGCGTACGCCTAAATTCTAATCTCACTTCTTCGGGTATAGCGCGCGAGATAGCCGGGCACAAGCATGAGCTACTACTCCCAGTATCACAACCTAGCGCTTTTAAGCTACGGGTGTGATATTCGCACGACAAAAGCAAATTACGCGACCCTTTTAAATCTCTAACTTTCGTAACTGGCTCTAATTTTAACATTAACTTTTGATGGTGCAGTATCATTTGATCTGTCCGGCCGTAGGTATCTTTCAACAATTTAACAGCTTCGTCGTAAGAGCCATCAGAAACGTCAGCTTCATAACTCGATATTAAATTTTTAGCTTCACCTGGTAGATATGATATCAAATAGTTAAACTTTTCTACTTTAGGAAGGTTGGTTTTATCAACCGCCGCTTGATATCTGCTCCAAAACCCGTTGAATTTCAGAATATCTCCATCAAAGATTGGCATTTTGAGTTCGGGAAGCTTGGTCACCGAAGGTACTTGACAGATGGTCATATTTTGTTGCGATGTTATTATTTGGATCGTGAACTTGGCTGGCGTTGATAGCTCGCGTTGCTGCCTCCTTTATTCTCCGGTTAGCTCTTGATTTTGCGATGGTGATTATATCCACGTACTCGTCGGCGGCCTTTAACTCTCGTTGGAGTTCCTTTAGATTGAGCGTTTGATCTTGAACTTGTTCTTCCAACGAAGTCAGCGTTGGCTCTTTCCTGATCAGTATATTAAGGTGATCTTCGACATCAGCGACGTCCGAGTTAACATTATTGAGTAGATCCTCTATTTCCTTGATTACTTTATTTATTTGAGAACGAACTGTTTCTCTTTGTAGCTTAAGGCGTTGTAACTCCATCGGCTCACGTCGGTTTGGATTATCTCCCTCCGACTCTAAATCTTCTATGATAGCTGTTTCTCTAACTACTCTGCTCGAAGTCGTGTCCTCCGAATTTTGAGGTTGATTTCGTTTTGTTTGACTTCTTTTCTTTGGCATTTTGTTGATTGATTTCTTTCACTTCAATCAGTTGTCTCACACTGCGAACTAGTTATCGCGACGTTTGATCATCCCGGGTTTCGGCACCAAATGTTGGGAGTTTGAAGTTTTTGTTCCCACTATTTTACCTTAGGTAATAGAACTTAAACAGGTCCTGGAATTAGTGAGGGAGAGCGGTTATCGGCGGACTGAAACACCGATTGGTTTGGTGTGAGACGAACAGGCTCTAACGCTTTTTCGAATTTTCTTTATTTTTACAGTTTTCACGCGCGGCACTCTATTATATTCTACACTTATATTTCTATTTATTCATCACCTTAATGTTTACGCACGTGCCGTGTCACCCTGTATATTATAACCTTATCAAAAAACCGCTTCCCCCTTCAAAATGGAACTTCGACTCTTGATCTTCTGAAAGGCAAATTTATATACCTTTAATTTGGGCCGCCCTGCTTCAGACCAAATAAGATCAAAATTTGATCCAAGATATTTTGATTCAATAAGATTTGATCAATTTTGAAGAGACACTTGATCAAATCAAGATTAAAAATATTTTGATAAGGTAATATGTGATAAACGTTTGATCCAATAATGTTGGATCCGATAAGATTCGATCAAATTTGCATCCGAAAACTTAAGTGACATTAAGATTGGATCAATGATTGTTCCTAAATGTTTGAATCTATAAGATTTTATCAAATTTGGATCTAAAACTGGGAACCCGAATATTTGGTTCCATTAATATTTTATAAAATTTGGTTCGATAATATTTTAATCCTATACGATTAGAAATTTTAGAACAAATAAGATAAGTGTTGTAAGTCGGAAAAATTTCAGTAAAATGACCAAAGCCATTAAAAAAGTTTTCATTCCATTATTAGTTTAATATTGTTTGCCAATTAAAACCAAACGGAATTTTCACATCATTTTTTCAAATCTAAAAGTAAAACTAAACCTCTAGACAAGTTTAAATTGATTAACAATGTAACATTATTTAGTATTTTTACTGATATTAGACATTTGATATCGATGAAAAGTTAAAAACATTAAAAACCTTTAAAAAGTAATTTATGTTTCAATTTCTTATTTTTCCGATTTGCGGAAAATTTTCTATCCCAGCATCCATCGGAAAAAATACTTTGAATTGGCATTCGCCTCGTACAATTTGCTTATTTAAAAATTTGCTGACTTTGTTTAACAGTGTCGATTTTGAAATATTTGAACTTGGCAATAATAAAATCATTGTAGGACTTAGTTCAATTAGTAACTTTTGACATTTGCTATTGTGTATATCGCTTCACTATTAAAAAACTAATTATTAATAAATCTAAACAATTGAATTCAAGGCAGAATACCGAACACTTCGCATTACTGGCTATTTCGTTTATTTGGTGCGTGGTTTTTGTGGGCCTAAAACTCTGAAACAAAGCATTTTAGCCCCATGTTCATTTGCCATTTTCAACTCATAAGGATCCAAACAACACACCCTAAAATGAATATCATACTTATCCATAACATCTTGTTTATCTAAAATTACACAAATCATGTAATTTACTTATGATTGATTTTGATTTTACTATAATTTATTTAGATAATTGATTTTTAGTAATCACAACGTGGGGTACTGTTAACCAATCACCTTTCTATAAAGCTTCGATTGTTAAAATATCATAATATATTCGTGTATTTCTTGGTGGACAATTGCAACAAACGGTCTGTATTCTGGTAATTTTTTAAATATCTTTTATATAGCTGAAATATTATATAATTCTTACCCACTTATTGGAAAAATATCACTAGAGACGAAAACGAAATTTCGCATAAGATGCCCGTCCGTGCAATAAGCGTTCCTAGACCAATGTGCCATATTAGCTACCAACGAATTATACAATTTTAAAACCATTCCCAGGGGCGTACCGAAGAGAGTATGTTTGGGGGGGGGGGGAGGTAAGTGAAATTTGCCAAAAAAACCCAAAGTTTGTCAAGTCGTCTAAGTTTGGATTGTTACGGTAGATTTCAATTTAAATGTTTCATTAAAATTATAATCGGTGGCGCCATCCGCTGTTAGCGGTGGGAACTATATACTATACAATCGAATTAATGGTACTAATGTACTTTGGAAGTTATAGATGGCGCCACCCGTATAATGATAGAGTTGACGGCTGAGTGCGCCGACTGGAAATTTCACAATTTGTTTCGCGAAACCACGACTACCGAACGCGCCTATGTCATTCTAGCGGGTCCCGGGACTATTCCCAATTCAATGGCGAAAACGGCTCGGCTTCTAGTTATATTGAGTGAAGCATTTGCGTACTCTCTTTATATATAAAGGAGATACGCGAAGAAGAAAAAAAAGATTGAACGATGTTACAGCAATTTAAAAATCCCATCAAACCCGCTTACTATTTTCTCGTTGTGTAACCCGCTGTAGTAAAAAATAGATACATTTCATCCTGACGAATACTAGTTGTTGTTTAACTGAACCAAAGATAATTTAAACTCGTACCCTAGATTCGAAATCACTCTCTCGCGCGTTGCCGATAGCGTTTACCCACTTCCCGCCGGAACTCAGAAAAAATTCGCTCCATGGTTTGCGCCTTTCCACAACCACGGCCAACTTCGATCACGCGCTATATCGCGGCAGCCCGTGATCGAAGTTGGCCGTGCCACAACCGATGGAGCCCGATTTTTCTGAGGTCACGTGCCGGAAAAGGGTAAACGCTTCGTAACAAAACCGTCAATAGGAAAGCTCTCAGTATTCGAATCTAGGGTACGAGTTTAAATTATCTTTGACTGAACTGCTTTGAATAACTGGAATTATTCATACCGAAATATAACATAAACAATTCAAACACTTATTACTGAAATATTAACGTAAGAACAACCGACACTGTATCACACCATATGATGACACGTTATCTTTATCCAACGCAACTTTAGGAATATTGGCTTGTGAAATTTTCACTTTCCTAAAGAATATCACTATAATATTCACGACTTTCCCCATTTTGGCTATTTTTAAGAATAGCACCTTTTGTTTTTTTTTTGGGTTTTTTTTTTTAGGTGTATTATTTGTCAAGGATTACAGAAATTATTTAGAAAGATATGATAAATATAAAATTGTTACTTACCGCCAATATTTATCTCGGAAAATACATAATATTTCGACATTTTTGTACGTATTGGGTGAGGTAGGACTGATGAAGAATTAGATTTAACGGCAAGATAACTACTAAATTTTAAAAAAAAAGTGCTAAGTGAAATGTGTTTTTTTACGGCGAATTCAATTCGCTAGATACTAGGTACGTTTTCACTGGATATGATGTCCGTATGTGGAGTTAATAGGAGGGAAAACTCCTTCGTGTGGGATCTATTCATCTCTTAGTCGCTATCCCTTGTTTAATTCGCACCACAAGAGACTATACTAGGTACTGTCCTCTAGATTGCGTTATAGATGGCACTGCTTGATTAGCAAGAAGGGGGCTGGGGTGGCGCCGCGGCCCCCAGCGCTCGAGCGAAGTGAGTGCGCGGCGCCATAAGGCGCCAATACGAGTCCAGTTTCACTTTTAGTTAGGAACTGCGCCCAAAGAATAATTCCCATTTTTCACATTTTCTAATTTTATCCTTCATCAGTCCTACTTTACCCAAAAGCTTTGTATAATGCAGTACCAATAAAAAGCCCATTTTTTCAAGATTCCAATTTTTTGGCTTCTTTTTTTTCTTGTAAAAACATTTTTCCGCAAAATAATTTTATTTTTTTAGATTCCTTGACCACTAATTAACAATTAGAAAAAATTAATAAAAAAAAACAAATTGAATTCGCCATAAAAAAAAACTTTCACTTAGCACTTTTTTTTTAAATTTAGTAGTATCTTGCCGTTAAATCTAATTTTTCATCAGTCCTACCTCACCCAATAAGTACAAAAATATTATGTATTTTCCGAGATAAATATTGGCGGTAAGTAACAATTTTATATTTATCATATCTTTCTAAATAATAAATTGCGCTTAAAACTTTTGGCATTTCTGTAATCCTTGACAAATAATACACCTAAAACAATAAACAAAAACCAAAAAAAAACAAAAGGTGCTATTCTTAAAAATCCCCCTAATTTTCCTTAAAAAAACTATAACATCTCCTATAGAAATTAAAACTATTTTTATAAATTTTATACAGATTGCCAAATTTAACGTAGAAAATGAACACTGAAATAATAACGAACAACCGATATTCTCTATCACGCGTCTATCTGCCTTTTAATTTTATAAGGTGCTGTAGGAAAAATGACTATTTAAAAAGGTTTTACCACAAGGCTGAACTAAAGTTCCGACACACTAGCTGCCTAGCGTAGAAATCAGGTCTTGAAAGTTATACATAAGGAGAAGCAACTAAATAGAAATCTCAAACATAGTTAATGACTTTAGGGAAGTAAATTGCTGGGAAATTCTAAATGATTTGTTTACTATCGATTTAGGAACAATAATTAGGAGTTTTTTTTAATTAACTAACATGTTTCATAATTTTCATTTTGCCAAGTCCACCTCGATTTGCCAACTCTACAAAACTTTGGGGGGGGGGAGCCTCCCCCCCTGTCCCCCCCAAAAGGTACGTCCCTGACCATTCCTTTAGAATTTTTATAACATTTGTATCTTTAAATTTAATAATTAAAATCGTATCACTAAATTAAAATGGCTTTGTCTTCAAACTCATTTTACTTCTAATTAATGAACTTTTGCCACTTGTTATTAAAGTTTCTCGCCTTACGGATAAAAGCAATTGATAGTTTAATGAAAACAATTTGGTTCATGGAAGAATATTGTTTGCCAGATTTAAGGCTGTGTCCGGTTGTTTGGGGTAGTTTTTTGGGAGCCCATATCTCTGAAACGAAGCACTTTAGGACCCATGTCTATTAGACAATTTTTACTCATAGAGACCCATAGAATACATATAGAAAGTTTCGGTACTCTTATCCGTAACACCCTGTATAATATGAGTACAGTTACTTTACATATAGGTCGGGTCAGTTTCTTATACAATATAAGTTAAGTAATTTGTGAGCCCTAGTCTAATGTTAAATGATAAATAGAGACTGAATGGAATTTTCCCCCTTATTAAGCCAAACGTCTTGCACCTGAATAAACAGGGTGTTTTTATATTTTAAGGTGGTGAGTTGAGAAGTATCTCTGTTTTCTTTCTCATTTTCCTACTATGAGTTAAAAGAGCGCCAGAGAGCGTCAAAGTGTGGCCTACTAGCACCTGGAAGTAGGTATTGGTAAAAGTTCGTAAGACGGGCATGCGCCGGTTCGGGTTACTTTCATGGTAGATACGTTGAGAAGCCAAAGCATTGTCATCCGCTAGCCCATGCACGAAATGAACATCCGCCAGCTCTTCCGAAGTGAACTCTATTGTTGTAATTTGAAGTTTACTTTTTTTCGCTGGTTACCTCGATTTGTTAACAAAAACCCTTTTTCGCATTTCCCTGCTGCTGGGTTTTGCGTTTGTTGCAAACTTGCAGCCTACTTCCAGGTGCAAGTAGGCCACACTTTGAAGCTATCTGGCGCATTTTTAACTCGCCGTAGGAAAATGGGGAAAAAACAGGAATACTTCTCAACTCACCTTCAACAACTCCTTAATATTTTTGCATAACCCTTCGAAACACCCTGTATTAAATACAAAATGCTTTTATCAAAGCAGTTGAAAGGTTGATTTAAGGGGGAGTAGTTGAGATCTATGAAGGTGAAGATATTGAAAATGTTTTAGGTTTAAAGAGTTTTGTTTTTGGAATTTTAAAAAGTGAAATATATTTCTAAAATAATTTCCATAAATGTTCTTACCTTTTATATATTTTAAAACCCTTCCCTTAAATTTGAGCCTTGAAACTGTAACAGTAAACTGAGAAAATTTTAAATTGTAAAGGAGTACGCGTGTTTAGTTCTGATTTTTTTCTATTCTAATCGAAATATTTAAACCAATTTTTAAAATCACGCGCATTTAGCCATGGATAGGGCTGTATGATCAAAATCTAGAAAGAAAAAGGCAAAAATACGAGGTAGGCTACATGGCCTGATACGGCACCATATTTGTCAAATGAAAAGCTTATTTCTGGGCTTCTGGCGTTGATTTTCAATCCGATAGACGTCTGCTACGTTGTTGTACTTGTAACTAGCTCGTGCCAAGGAGAGTCTAATAAATGGAGGAGAAAGTAGGCAGATTTTCGTCGACCTACAACGTCCACTCATTTCGGCGGTACAATGTAAACAAACCGTTGCGTCGTAGTAGATCGTTTCGTCAGTGATTTCGTCTGCTATTATTTTATTCGCGAAGGCTTAGTGATGTGGGACGTTAAGTTAATTTCAAGATAATTTGTTTTCATTATCAATAATTGAAATGAATCAAACAAAAACGAATGAAATAGTTAAAAGAAAGCTGTGCTCACCTACCAGAAAAGTAAAAAAGAAGGCAGCAATTACTAGTCAAGTAAATAGAAAGCATGTGGAACATCCTTATGCAAAGTGAGTAAAGATAAAACTTTCAACTAATTTTTATCAGGGGTGAAATGCTTTTTTTCTTCATTGTATGTAATTAAATTACTGGTTTATTTTAGGCCTCTGCTTCCAGATATTAAACTCATTGAAAATGCAAGTTGTATAATGCCAACTAAAGAAAGGGTAATAGAAGAAACAAATAACACTAAAACGTTAGAGGAAGATTGCTCACCAGAAGTTATTAATCTAGTGTATGATATAACTTTAGCAACTCAAACTGTGGTTGGAGAAATAGAATCATTAGTTGATGGAATCCCATTGCCAAAATTGGTGCAGCCGCCACAGAAAATAAACAACAAAAAGAGTCATATATCGAACTTGGAAATACGTTTATCTAGTCAAGAATTTCAAGATCTGATGAAGATAACTGCGGATGATTTAAGTGAATTTGATCCTAATTTAGGCCCTGAGAGAGTGGTTCAGGCTTTTGATAGTTTAAAAACTTCAATGTCTAACAAGAGTTTAGGAGAATGGTTTGAAGGGATAAAAATCATCAATGGCCATATTGTCAAAGACCTATCCGAATTCAACTTGAGTATTCTAATACTATTAAATAACGTAGAAACCATAAAATCTCTTTCGGAATACTTTGAAGTAGTATTTGGTAATATAAAAAGATTCACTGATAGAGAACGTTCTTTTTGCTGCGCGGAATTCTTGAGAAGATTTTCCATAAACTTGCGAAGGTTTTTATTAAAACCAATTATTGCGGAAACATTGGAAAATAAATCCCTAGACAAGGTATCTCAATCCGTCCATGACAAACAAGAAGCGAAGCATAAAGAATTACTTTATTATGTCGCTGGATCAACAATTAATTCTATAAAAAAATGGGTACCTCAAAATATTGATTATGTGCCATTATTTGGCTTTAAGGGAGACATATCGAAACCTAATGTATCAAAAAAGATAGGTGCATTGATTGATTGGACTGAACGTATGAATAGAGGCGGCTTATTTTTTGTAAATGATCAGACGTTCAGGCTGTTCGAAATGGTAGATTCCATTGCAGAAATGTGTTATAGTGTTAATTGTAACCCTATGACCGAAAATGTGGATCGAAAAGCCTTAGCTAAAAGTAATGTGATAAAAAATGCTAATGTACAGGAAATTTGGGAAGACCTTCTGAATTCCTCTATGGTTAATATGCAGTTTGATAAGAAAACTTTATTGCTAAATAAACTTGTAGAGTCTTTTTTAACTCTAAGGGGTAAGGCTCTTTCTAAATTTCATAAAAACCAGCATCAAAAGTCAAAGAGTCTTATTTTGGCATCTAAAGCGAGTTTAAGGAAAGAACTTAAGAAGGCAGCGGAATTAAAAATTTCTTGTTAATTTAGACTAACTAAAATAACAAACCACTATGTTATGCAATGATTTTTAATTACTTGTTTAGTACCTGACTACAAATACCAAAGTTCTTTTTATAAGCGACTTGTGATATTTTTAAACATGTGTCAGTAAAATTAAATGTATTTTAATTTTTCAGTGTTTTGATTATTTGTTTCAGCGAAAACATTTCCGACTCTCCTCAATTTATCAACATTCTGACTAAATAAATGAACACTAGGGGCAGTGTTTGAACCGCATGCTGCTCTATGCTTCCCAAATTATTTTTCTAAGTTGCCCTGATTCAATCGATTTGTAAGAACAATTTTAGCTCCCTTACGCAACAGAAATTTCACAACTTCAGCGACAGAATTTGCTAGAAAAACCAGGGTAGTATTATTAATTAATTATTTATATTTCAAGAAATGTATCGTAACTTAGTACCTGTGATTTTCAGACCTTTCATGGTCTCTCTACTTAACAGCATTCTATTTCGTTCATCTTGGGTGAATTTACCTGGGCGGTTTTGAACTTCGTCTTCCCAAGAATTAAGATAATTGGTAAAATCTTCTTGAAGCCACTATAATATAAATTAAAAGGCATGCCATTTATATGAATGAAGGAAGAACTTTAATTATAAATGAATAAACCTTTAGTCGTGGATCCTCAACACGCTCATATGGATATAAGTTTGGGTTTCTTTTGCGAAATCCCTCCTGATAGCTTCTTGCGTTCATACAATCAAAAAATTGGTCGATAATTAGGAAGAACTGAACCATTTCACTGACATCTGCTCCGAATCGTTGATCGAGTGCATTAGCAATTGTTTTACTTAAGACTTGCGCAGCCAAATTAACTTTCATTTTAGAGTAGTTCCCTAAACGCACATGATCAAAGGTTAATTTAGGCAATTGTTTTATTCTTCGCGGAAGGTCTTCATTGTAAAGGTCAATTATTATCTTCCAATACATATGTTGTCCACCCTTGTAGATATTTCTGGCAAATGTAGACCCATTTCCACTACTAAACAAGCAGTTTCGGGTAGTTTTCACAAGGTGAGGTGGATCACATACGAAAAAAACCTCTCTTTCTTCGTCAAGAGCGAAATCATTTCTGCATTTATACCCTAAGTCACCAGCGGATGTTGAAAAAACCTTTCGGTTGCAACAAGCTCCGTCCCCAGTAACAGTAAGAACTCTAATCCCCGAATACTCCAATTTTGATATGGCTTCCCAGATGATGGAGTGTAAAATGTCACTTGATAAATTGTCACATGGGAAGTGTGCAAGAGGAAACGTAATTTTTGATGTTATGCCTTGTACCATAACCGATAGTATGTGGGTGGCAATTGGTGGCTTTTCTAAACAGTTCAAAACCGTATTTTGTTCGACAACAGTGTTCCCGTACTCATTTAATTGGACAAATCCAATAAGTTCGCCTGTATTTTTTTTGTACACAACATCCTCTTTAATTTTGATTTCATCAACTAACAAATTGATGTATTTCTGATGTTCATGTTCGCACATATCAAAGATTTTTTTAATTTCCTGTAATGCTTCTTTTCTAAAACCAGATTTCGCTCCAAAATGTGAAGCGTAGTTGTAGAGTGTTCTCCGTGATGGTAATTCGAAGCACACACTTCTCTCCATAGCTTCATAAGCACCGGGGTATTTATTCTGTATATAGAGGCACCACTGTATCATTTTTGGATGCCAACGTCGAGCACGCTTACTTTTGGATGTTAAGGCTCTTATTTGCTCTTCAATAAACAAGCTTTTATCAGAGTCTTTTGGGAAGTCGTTTTTATGCTTATCTAAAATTTGTAGCAATTGATTACTGTCAGTGCTTGTTAGTTTTTGGCCATCTTCTTCAATTTGCCTTCGTAATCGTTAAGTCTTAGAAAGTTTATCTTTTAGATATGCAGCTTGTTTCTTCTGTTTTTGAAGTTGCTTGACCAATTTATCTTTAGCCATTCCATAAAATGGGCGGCTTCGATTATTTATTGGTTTTCCATTACCACTGCCTTTAGCAATAGCCAAATTTCTAATTTTCTGTCGACTCAATCTTTTCTTTAACGCAGCTTTAAGATTTTTGCATCTTCCACATATAGTTGAATAAGTTAAGTAGTCGCATAAGTTAGAATGTAGTGCACTATCATGCAATGAGAAAAATCCAGGTTTTTGTTTTGAATTTTCAAATTATTCTTTGAGATGTGTTTCGGTTACTTCATGGCAAATTCCATAATCGTTCAATTTGCTTAAAGCATCTATAATTCCACGTATATTTAAGTTTTCAAGATCTTCAAAATACTCCCCAAATGTAACAACAGCCAAGTGTTCTTGCGGAAGAAATCTGTTCAACACTTTCATAATAATACTTTCTTTACAGGTTATCTCAGGATTGATAATTATTCAAATGAAGATAGTAACGCTGCAGTTTATTTTCCAGTAGTTCAAGAAATTAATTTCTCTATCACTCTCCTGATATGTGATGGCCCACCCTTTAGGTATAAACTTTGGTAATTCAAATAGAAAGCTTTTAAAAGAATTGGTGTAATCCAATAGTGTATTAGTTAAATTTTGTACTGGATAAGAAGCCGAGGTTTCCATTGCGTTAGATGCCAAGGTTTGTACTGAGCTAGATGTCGAGGTTTCCGCTAAGTTGGATGCCGAGATTTCCGCTAAGTTGGATCCCGAGATTTCCGCTAAGTTGGATGTCGAGGTTTCGGATGAGTAACTAGTTGTGCAACCGTCTGAAGTAAGTACTGTATTTTTTGGCAGCATTGATTTTGATTATGTTAATTCCTGGAGATCCATTGACTGTATACCACTCTCATATTGCTGGAATGAAATACATGGTATTACTTAATTGAAGGCGAATAAGTTATAAAATAAAAACTTAATAGAGTTCCAATTTACCAAGAGATCAGGGTTTGCAGCTAATGTTTTTATTGGTGTTGAACTTACAGTATGAAAAGGGACTGAAGCTTCGAGTAGAAAAGATTCATTAGTCGAAGTCACCAACGGTAATAACATTTCTGTAGAACTTGATGTTTGATTGTGGTTCTCAAATTCACTTAATACAGATTGGTTGCGAGGAAGTTCTTTATAATAATCATATTGGTTTTTCCAAATCTGCAGTAATATGAAAATTTGATTAAGCGATTGGAGGTTCAGCAGGTTCTAAACGAAAACTGATAACAAGAATACAATACCTTAAAATCTTGACTTGCCCTATGATCGACAATATCTGGGTTATCTTCGGTTGGACCATGCCCGCCAATAAAATGGAGTGAACAAACAAATGTTGACCGGCCAATGCTATTTACACTGAAATCATCTAGTCTACCACATTTTCCAACCCAATCCTTGCATTTTGCTAGGTTTCTTTTCGGTTTTGGGAAGGGCATGAATCGTATATCTTTACCTTTTAATCTCCTAGAATCGTTTTTACAATTACCGAATGCACAGATCTTTATTTTACCCATATTAAATATCAAAAAGTTATTTGAATTAAGTGAAACATGTTCTAAGCTCGGCGGCCATTTTCTTTGTTTACGTTGTACCGCAATTTTATATTTTTGCCGTCTGCTTTTTTTTATGAAAATAATAGACACTTTAGGCGACAGTGTAATATATGGGACCCGCCATACACTTTCTCCTCCATTTATTAGACCCTCCTTGCTCGTGCTGATTTATTTTGAAAATTAGTCTCTCGTAACTAATGAGTTATAACCTAATTATTTTGCTTTTTTATATGTTAAATTAAAAATGTTGTATGAGTATAAAAGAAATTAAACGGTTAAAGGAGTTGGAAACGTTCTATGTAAGCTAATTATCTTGATGAATTTAATTGATGTTATACATGTAATATCCTAATTCTATCTATAATAGCCTGCATTTTTTTAAACTTTTCGTTTAAAGTAGAATCATGAATTAATAAACCTCATCAATCTATGGTAGAATTACACATAACAACACGGAGCTTTATACAGTTTTGGCATGCCTAATGAAAATCTGAGGCTCCACACAAGTCGAGTAAGCGCTGGTAGTAAAAAAGTGACTTAAGAGTTACATTAAAACAGCCATTTTTCTTTCTTGAAAGGCCTATGATAATTTATTGTTATTGGAAGAAAACCATGACTTATCTTTTCTAAGCCAAAGGGCAAGACACACGGCTCACTTTGCACTTGCAAGCTCTCTATACGAAGAGAATGTCATCTGTTGTTCGTGAAAATAGAAGCTATAGTTACATCTAAATTTTCGATGTTAACTTGAACACAGTCTTGATTAAATTTATTGCAAATTTCTTTTATTTATGACTTTTTTCTAATTTAGTTTCTGTTGTATATGTATATATTGAGTGATTTCAGTGTCACGTGTAACGAGGTCATCCATGCTTATTCCCATAAAGAAAAAATTCCTCACAAAATGCCGACCATTGGAAAGCTACAGAGTGAAACTACTATATATGAGAGATAAGGGAGTGCGTATGCCGATAAGGGGCACCTGCGGGCGGGGGAAACGGGCCCCTATAGGGGCCCCCTTTTGCGGCAATATTCGGCGGGGTCAAAAGGTTAGCTGATTTACGAGGTCAATAGGTTATCTGCCCCTATGGACACGATGCAAACAGCCGTTAAATAGGTGTGAAACGGACCCCCTATAGGGGCCCCATTTTGCGTACATTTTCGGCGGGGTCAAAAGGTTAGGTCAATAGGTTAGATGATTTACGATAGGTTATCTGCCCCTATTCCGCAGGTGGTGTGGACTGACACGATGTTATGCAAACAGCCGGCCAGTCATAGTTAATAGCTGGAGGCACCCCATTTTAGGTCAAAAGGTTAGATGATTTACGATGTTATAACCCATAAAACCCAGGTGCTAACCCATTATAGGTCAATAGGTTATCTATGGCGGTGACACGATGTTATGCAAACAGCCTACCCGTCATAGTGAATGTCGAGTTGGTTGGTTTTCGCCGACAAACACTTTCGGGCCCCCTAAGGGTAGCGTAAAATAGCGGGCGGTCATCGGTAAAAGTGTTTTGGAAAAAAAGAGCAGAGTGTATACAAATTATAAGGTTTTATTTATACATTCAAAGTTACAGTACATTAAGCGGATGAAAACGTTTAAAGATAAAACAATTTATTTTTAATATATTTATGGTTGGTAGATACCATATTAAACAAATTGTAAAAGTTAAATACACAAAACATATTTTGGTTGGCCACTGTTTCTTTAAAATCGTCAATAATTTTAAATGCTGTTACGTAATTGGACGCGTAGCGGACAACGGTATCATACCTTTCATGTTCATCCGATAGAAATAAATTGTTGGGTGCACATGGTTCTTTATACAATATTTCGTAAATTTTACGATAATTATCGGTTATAACGTAACCCATTAATTCAAAGAGTTTTTGGTTCACTTTAAGGAGTTGAATGTGCGAATTAATGAAATATTTGAGTCGGTCCAATTCTCGAGTTTCCGGCGCTTTGATTACGACCGACGCTTCGGATATCGTACTTTGCAAGGTTAATTCTTTTTGGTCAGACATGGCGGCGGTCACTAGCGCATCAGATAGCGGGAACGGTGATCGAAAGGGCAGCCTTTGTGGATCATTTATTTGTTCCCAGTGGCCGTATAAATCATCCCAGGCGCGCGAAGACATTTCAAAGACCTGGTGTGTGATTTTATTGCATAGAGCTACAGATATATCGAGCTCAGACGTAAAACCCGTAGTAACGAAAAGCTCGGATGAAAGTGAATACCGAGGGTTAACTTTCCGCTGAGTCGGATCAAATTTAGACATTTTAGTGGGCCCAGGAACGTTATCTACACAGCTTCGTTTAGACATGATGCTCGAGAAACGGTTTGTAGTGTACTGCCGATGGATGACGGGGATGAATCCCTTATATAGCGATAATAATTTGATGACGTAATCAGGATGATGTAATGGGTTGACTCAATGACTCACGCGATTAGTCAAATTTTGCGGTGTTATGTGTATAGCGACGCCCATATTGCTAAACCAAAGAGATAGAAATTCCACAAGTCCCATTAAAAGTAAAATCAACGCGATTAGTAATGCGTTTTTAGGATTGTTCGCGATAAGCCGACTAACGGGAGAGGCGGGGATAGAACCTTCCATACCGGAAGTTATCGTTAAACTAAATTTATCAATAAACCAAAAACGGGATTTAAACGTTATATATTTTATAAAAACGCAAATGACATACAAAGTATTAAAATAAACAAAAAACTAAAATAAACAAATGACTAAAATATACAAAAAGAAATATTGACAAATAACTAATATATAGAAAGGAATTATTTACAAATGAAAAATACAAACGAGAAATGAAAAAAATATATACAATAATTAAGAGGATCTATTCCACATAGTTTATGGGGCTACATAAAATTCTACGCGCAACAACATTCATTTATAACCATTTTTCAACAAAACGTTTGTCCCCAAAAAATATCTAACAGTTTGAAACGTCTTTTTTTTAAAAGTTTTTGAGCATATAACTCTTTTACCATGACCATCCTTCTACGCTTAAAAACAGCTGTGAAAACAATCGCTTTTTATAAACATTTCGGTGCACACTATTTTAACAATACCCGATTTGACGCGTCATGTTAAATTCAGGAGTCGCGCGTGGGTCTTAATTTGCATCGTAAAAAAGGTTAGGGTTGACACAAAAAAAGAGCCCCTAAACAATTTTCCCTTCAAAGAAAAAGACCGTAGGGGCCCACATTGTTCTATTAAGACTCGAGCGGCGTGGCCCCCAAAGGATTCCACCCTAAGGGTTTGGTGTCTAATAAAACAGCGGCTCGTAAAAAAAATTGGGCCCGCTCGGAGAACAAGAAGGGCACCGTCAAAAAGTTTTTTTTTCGTATATTCACCCAGCTTTGTCAAAATAGTCAAAAGAGTTTTCTGCGGCTCTTTTGAAAAACAACATGTGTCAGCGATAAAAGGATGAACCGCCACCAAATTTATGGGGCTATCATTAAAGTAGCCATTGATCCATCCTTAAATTTATGGGCTTAAAAAACAGTGGGTCCATCTTTTAGAAAACAATCGAGTTTTATATAATAGAGTTTCGACTTAACGACGTGATATTATTTTTATACAGCCTCAAAAGATACGTATAAATAGAGCCCTATCGGTCAAAGAAACTTCACTAATCAGCGGAATTCTCTAGTTGGAAGTCGTTTTCTTAGCACCTAGAAAAAATGGATAGCGAAAGCTTATGTTGGTTTCTAGACGATTTGGAGGTAAATAGACCCTGGTCCGTACCGCAACTACTGCAATTTTATTACGGAATATGTTTATTTTTAAATTTAGACCCGGGGTTTGCACCAAATAAGTTACCCGCAATCTTTAGCCGTCTGAGTTTTAAATTAATTTTGACGGTTATTGAAATTTTTGAAACTGTTCAAGCTATCCCCCACGTTCCAGAAGCGTGCCAAACGGTAGCCGAACTCCGATTATTTAATCAAGCATTACCGCCTCGGTTAGGCGAAATTATTGAAGCTAGATATAATAAGCGGGAAAAAGAATTACTCGAACTCGAGTGGGATGCCATGTTGGGTGCCGAATATGACGAACCTGTGTTGGACTACCTGAAGAGTAAGTTTTTTTCTCTCGTACCGAAAAATATCTAAGAAATTAAAATATATATTTATTTTTTATAGACGCCCCTGAAATTGTCCCGGTGGATGATGCTGAACCCCGTGAATCCGTCGAAATGGTGGACGAATATTTCAACGACCTACTTAACCAAAGCGGTTACGGGGAGGCGGAGGGAGATTTCCCAATTGTGGGGTATATTGATTTTGAGGACCCTAATTGCGTAATTTTGGGTCAGAATGAAAAACAGTTCCCGAACTTCAATATGACGGGAATTGAATTGGAAGCTGAAATATCTAATAATATAGCGGAAGGGCTTGCCAGGGTCACTGAACGGGTATTACGCGATGTAAACCCCGCTGACATGGTACAACTAGTAATCCGTAGTTCGGCGCTGGGTGCGGCGCATCCCGATATAACCATTTCATTTAGGAGACGTGACCAAATTGATATCGAGGCCCTTCTCGACGAGGTATCCGAATCTATATATTCAGATGAGGAAGAAGCGTTTTTCCTGGCACCCGTTAATTTAACTTTTTCCATTGTCCGTCTCCCCCAGGGCGGTGGCCGTACAAAACGGAAACGACTAGAGACCTTTGCCCTGTTTTCTAGAAATAGACGATCAATTGTCCGTATTGCGAACAGCGACTCAATCTGTCTCGCTAGAGCTCTTTGCGTCGGTGTGGCACTGTGTAAATATCAGAACGAGCCCGAAAACAAAAGACTAAAAACGGTCTATGAAACTTTGTCGCATTCCAAAGAAAACAATGTGGCTCAGCGAGCCGAGGCGCTCCTCCTATGCTCCAAATCGGGTGTCCGACCTAATAAAGAATGCGCGTCGCCCGAATCGATTAGAAAATTTAGAACGTATCTGAAAGAATACGATATTTTAATCTATCAAATTAAAAACAGCTGGCCGACCTTGGTGTACGATTCTAGAGTACGGGGAGGTATGGACAGAAAACGTATTGTACTTTTAAACGAGGGGGCGCATTTCAATCTAGTTAAAAAGCTGGCTCCCTTATTCGGGAAAGAAAAGTTTTGTTCAAAGTGTCTAGAGGGGTACAGACGAGATAGCACCCACGCGTGTTCAGACTATTGTTTCGCGTGTTGCAGGGCCCTAAAATGTACCGGAGATATAATAAAATGTCCCGACTGTTTACGTAAGTTTACGGGTGTCGATTGCTACGCTCATCATAAAATAAAATTAACCGGCGATAAATTATCATTATGCCAAAATTTATTTCATTGCACGGAATGTTCGATTCTAATCGATTTGACTAAACGCGACGGCCAGCTGCATTCGTGTACCGAACAGTATTGTACCGTTTGTCGTAAGTTTTCCCCCTCGGGACATCAATGTTACATCCAAGTAATAAAAGACCCGCGACACCCCCCACCACGTTTCGATTCCAACGGTCAGCCCACGCAAATGTGGATATTTTACGATTTTGAAACGGTCCAAACCAAACGGCACCCCGATAAGAAAAACTGTTATATTCATCAACCCATTTTATGCGTGTCGGAAACTTATTGTGTCGCGTGTGTTGATACCCCCGACGTAGCATGCAGATTTTGCGGCGTTCGCCAACGACAATTTCTGGGTTCAGATTCCGCGCGAAACTTTTTCGAATATTTAAGAACACTGGCTCGGATAAGAAGAGTGACCGCGCTGGGACATAATGCCAGTAATTATGATACGCAACTCCTATTACAAGTTATAATGGAGAGTGCCGACTCGTTTGAGCCCGATCCGATAATAAATGGAACTCGCATCTTGCAACTGAAACTACACAATTTAACTCTATCGGATTCGTATAATTATATACCCATTCCTCTGTCGAAATTCGCGGATACGTTCGAGCTGGGTCGCGAATATACGAAAGATTTTTTCCCCCATTTTCTATTCAACGTAGTTGATAATAATTTTGACATTTACAAACCCGAACAAACAAACTACGTCTCGGAGAACTCGCTGCCCCCCTTGGAAGCTTACGGTGCCCAATATTTCACGGCGAAAGACCGCGAAAGTTTTAACAAATGGTACGCTCTCGAAACCGAAAAGAGTTCGGGGTTTAATTACCTCGAAACGTTAAAACTCTATTGTTCTAGAGATACCCACATATTAGCTAAAGGTTGTTTAAAGTTTATGAAACTATTTCAAGACTTGTGCGAAGTTAATCCGTTTAGCGTGGGCGTGACTATCGCATCAGTGTGTAGTTACGTGCTAAGGAAAAAATTTTTGGAGCCAGAAACGATTGGCATAATACCGGCTAATTTGTATCGGTTATCCGAGCCTCAATCCACCGAGGCTTTAGAATGGCTGGCTTGGGAAGCGCATGTCCGGAATGTTACCATCGTGTCAACGCTGAATGGTCGAGAACCGCGTGCTGGAAAAATTAAAATTGATGGTCTAATCGGTGAGAAAAACGCTCTACAATATCAGGGCTGTTGGTAAGTATTATTTTAAAAAGTTCGAAGAGACAAAATATAAACAGGTTTTTTTTCATTAAAGGTATCACGGTTGTAGGACTTGCTTCGGGGACTCTGTAAATAGGAACCAGCCATTATACGCTAACGCGAGCGATACCCTTAATACACGATTTTCCAACACGATGCGGACAACCAATAAACTTAAAGAAATGGGTTATACCGTCATTCAACAATGGGGGTGCGATTGGATTTTGGAAAAACAACAAAATCCAGCCATAAATGAATTTTTAAAAAATTCTAATTTTTCGGAAACTTTAACTGAACGTTTAGACCCGCGAGCCGCTTTTTTCGGGGGCAGAGTATCAGCCTTACGAACGTACTGTAACGTTGAAGGGACCGACGATAAAATATTCTACGTGGACATTTGCAGCCTGTACCCTTTTATAAACAAACGGTATTATATCGAAAAATATATATATATATAACGAAAACAAATATTTAAGTGTGTTTTCCTTTTTATAGTGGCAAAGTCCCCGTTGGTCATCCGACAATTCTGCTCGGTAGCGATATTCCAGCCATTGACGATTTTGAGGGATTATTGTTATGTAACGTGCTCCCGCCAACCAATTTATTCCATCCTATTCTTCCGTATCGGACCGTTAACAAAAAGTTAACGTTTACCCTATGCCGGACGTGTGCCGATTTACGGTATCAGGGTGACTGCGAGCATTCTGACGACGAAAGAATGCTTAAAGGCGTTTGGGTAATCGACGAATTAAGATGGGCGGTAAATCGCGGATACAAAATTACAAAAAAAATTGAGGCCTGGTCATACACGGTGACGCAATACGATCCTGCAACGGACAGTGGAGGGATTTTTCGAGATTACGTTGACTGTTTCCTAAAAACCAAGGTGGAGGCGAGCGGCTGGCCGTCAGATTGTCAGACCCCCGAAGCCCAGGCTGAATACATTGCGGCTTTCGAACGTCATGAAGGGGTCAAATTGGACCCTACCAAAGTCTCCAAAAACGAAGGTCTTCGAGCCATCTCGAAATTAATGCTGAATTCCATGTGGGGGTCTGTATGGATTTTATTACCCCCCCCCCCATTGGGGTTATAAATCATATTGGGTAGCGTAATAGATATTAAAACTTTTTTTTTCCAGAAAACTCGGTCAGCGATCCATTGTGACCAAAACTGAAATCGTTCGCGAACCCAAAGTGTTCTTTGAACTGCTATCAAATCCGGAAATCAACGTAAAATCGGTTTTGACAGTCAACGATACGACTCTTCTAGTGAAATCAGCCCCCATCAAGGAAGCGGAAATCCCTCTAAAACATACAAATTGCGTGATTGCCGCTTATACAACCTGTCAAGCGAGATTAGTTTTATTAAAATATCTTGAAATAGTCGGAGAGAACGCGTTATATTTGGACACTGACGCCCTCCAGTACGTCTCGAAACAACCCCTTATAACTACGGGCAATTATTTGGGCGATATGGTCAGCGAGTTATCCGGTTATGGAAAGAATTCGTTTATTTACGAAGCCGCGTATGGCGGGCCAAAAAATTACTCGTTTTGGGTGAAAAATCCGGATACGGGCGAAAAATTTAACGTTACGAAAGTGAAAGGATTTCGAATTAATGTCGGTAATCAGCATATCATTAACGGCGAAAATTTAAAAACTATGCTAGGAGTGACTGACGAAGAAACTGAAATACCGGCGGCGTTTGCCGTGCCTCTGCCCAAACAAATCCGTCGACTTCCGGATCATACGCTCGTTAGCGTCGACTTGGAAAAAGCGTATCGGCCCGTAATGGATAAAGTTCGGGTTTTATCGAATTACCGAACAGTTCCATTCGGATATAAAATACGCACTTAAAAAAAACCTTCGCTCTTATGCGGTCGAGCCGCGGGTCGAGAGGCACCGGTCTCCGCGGGTCGCCGTCTCGGCGTTCGAGAGAGAGAGAGGCGCGCGCGTTCTCTCTCTCGATCAGCTATCCGCGCGCGTCGGGGTCACGAGGGGGGTGTGTCTCTAGCGCGCCGGCCGCTTTCCACGTGGCAAGGGGGTGTGTCACGGGAAAACGTGTTTTGTTATTGTCAAAAATAAAAAATATTATATATAAAAACAAAATGTCCATTTTATTTCATTCTGGTTTCAGCTACGCGGTGATAATGTACCCTTTTTATCACAGTTGTAACATCATACTTTGCGGGCCTAGCCAAAGTGGTAAGACATATTTCGTAGAAAAACTGATTAAACATTTAAAACAAATGTTTGAACCTCAAATTGAAGAAATCCACTGGTTTTACGGCGAGGATCAGCCAGGATACGATAAACTTAAAAAATATAACGTTATATTTCATAAGGGTTTACCCGATCCTGACTTATTTGACGGCTCGAAACGGATACTGGCGGTTTTAGACGATTTAATGGGGGCGGGTCAAAAAGGAGAAGTTGCCCAATTGTTCACCAAAGTCTCGCATCATCGTAATGTTAGCTTTATCTACATAAGTCAAAATTTATTTCATCAGGGTCGCGGGTGTCGCGAAATTTCCCTCAATGCGCACTACATACTTTTAACGAAAAATGTACGGGACAAAACACAG
Source organism: Leiobunum rupestre (assembly GCF_980474605.1). Classification (NCBI taxonomy): domain Eukaryota; kingdom Metazoa; phylum Arthropoda; class Arachnida; order Opiliones; family Sclerosomatidae; genus Leiobunum; species Leiobunum rupestre. The sequence continues at coordinate 18,313,126 of NC_143388.1, forward strand.
ATTAATTGCTTGGCGCGCCAAATGGCCCCTGATAATTCCAACTTTGTTATCGAAGCGATTTCTGACGCGACTAAGGAACCAAACTCTTACGTATTGATCGACCTTCAGAAAGATTGCCCCGACTCACATCGGATCAGAACTAATATTTTCCCAGGCGAGCAAGTCTCGGTATACATTCCGAAATAATACTTTTCCGAGGGTGGTTAGTTACCACACACCCCCCCAGCGAGTCGAATTCATTCGATGTACAATGTCTCGACGAGTCAGGTCGCAAAAACATCTGCTCGAATCGATCGGCAAATTAAAGGGCGTTAAGAGACGTAATATTTTAATTAACGCCAATAAAGAGTTGATCGAAGCGATATCTGATTGCGTGTATAATACTCTTATCGGGAATATACGTCTAACCACGCGGCAAAAACTACGATTAAAAATACACCGTAAAACGTTACGCAAAATTGCGCAGAAAAAATTGGGCTGGCAAACTAAAAAACGAATATTATTAAATCAAAAAGGTGCCGGATTTTTCTCGTTTCTTCTGCCTATTGTGTCGTCGCTCGTGGGAGCCCTAACAGGTTGAACATAAAAAATGTTAAGGTACTCGAAAAAAATGACTTTAGCGCCGATTACGCCACCCCATCAACAACTCAAACCGGATATTGACACGGAAATGGCGGATATTTTAAAAAGCGAAGCGCTCGATGACAGGACCAAGTGGAAGATATACGAAGAGATGCTACTAAAAAAGCACGCTCGAAATAAACCGATTGAAAATAACGATACGCCCAGTTACGATACATTAGTCAATCTGTTCCCGCTAGGATACAGAGCGAGCGCCCGAGCTATATTTAATCATTTGATTTCGGACAGCGGTCGACTGCGGTGGGACAGCCAGGGGCAGATTTTATTAGACGGTGAAATACAAACGGATTCTGATATTGTTGATTTAGTATATTATCTAATAAGTCCCCACGCGCCGAGACCCCAGAGTTGGTCAAAATTTAATAACCTGGTGGGTAAACTACGGAAAATCACCCCTCAAGCCTTCCCCACCACCACCCCATTACCGTCTACTTCGTTCCTAACAGCTTCCGCCCCCCCGGGCCCCCATCTTTCGCTCGCCTCCTCCAAACGAAAGAAAACTTTGCCGTCAGCGGTCGGGCCTAATTCTTTCGCGACACCTCGACAGTCACCGAAACTTTGGTCGCCTACTATTAAGAACCGTTTACGTAAAAAAAAAACGCCGAGTGCCAAAATTTTGAAATGGGAGAGTTACCGATAAACGTAACGACTAGACTTGAAAAAATATATTTCGATTCTCGTAATCCAGCTAGCTACGGGGGTGTTGAAAAATTATACGATTCTGTCAAAGAGCTCGGAATATCTCGGGAGAATGTTGAAACGTTTTTGCAAACTCACGACGCCTATACGTTACATAGACCAGTTATTCGAAAATTCCAAAGACGAAAGATTCGTGTAGGAAACAGACTAGACCTCTATCAGACTGATTTGGCAGATATGCGGTCTTTAGCGAGCGACAATTCCGGATACACATTTATTCTTACTTGTATAGATTGCTTTTCGAGAGTGGCATTTGCCGTCCCCCTAAAACGTAAGACCGGCGCTGAGGTTGCCCGCGCCCTGAAAATAATTTTTAAAGAGCGGGGCAAGCCCCGCGCTATACAGTTCGACCGTGGGTTGGAGTACGTTAATTCGACTGTTTTAAAACTCCTAAAAGAGGAGGGCATTAGACATTACCATTCCGAAAATAGCGATGTTAAAGCCGCGATGGTAGAGCGTTTTAATAGGACCCTGAAACAGCGCATGTATCGTTTTTTTACTCATAAAAACACGCGACGCTATCTCGACGAGCTGCCCAATTTAATTGATTCGTATAACGCCAGTTATCATACGACAATTAAAATGGCTCCCTTCGATGTAAACGACAAAAATATTCTTCAAGTTTATAGAAATATTTACAAACCAGGGCAGTCCCAGCCAGCCGCCCTCAAGCCCCGAAAATGCCGTATCAAAGTCGGCGATTACGTAAGGATTACCCGAACTGCCAGACCGTTTTTAAAAGGATACAGCGATCAAAATTGGAGCGCCGAAATATTTAAAGTTGTTTTCAAGAATACTAAAAGACCTCTTCAATTTAAGCTCGTTGATTTGGCTGACGAACCCATCACGGGATATTTTTATTTCAAAGAAATTCAACGAGTTATAAAACCGGAAGAATATACAATTGACAAAGTATTAAAGAAGCGACGCTCAAAGGGTAAAGTCGAATATTTCGTTTCTTGGTTAGGGTATCCGGCTACATTCAATTCTTGGGTTTCTGCTAAAGATGTCCGAAGCCTTTTACCTAACGATACCCAGTAATTCAAATCTCGAGATATTTCCGAATAATACGGTAGCCTGTTTCACGATAAAATTACCCGAACCTATCGAATTAAAGGGGGGGTGGGAAGTTGCGTTGGTGGAAATATTGTATCCCTTTTCGTTTTACAACGTGTTGCCCTATGACAATTACGTCTATTTCCGCGTTAATCCCGCCCAACATGGGGGACAGTCTGACCCTAAAATGGTCGGGACGATGCGAGAAATCCCTCCGGGGCATTACTTGAGTATAGACCATTTACTTAAAGTAGTAAACGACACCGCGCTATGCACCGCCGCTAATGTGTGTCTTACCCACGATCCGCTGAACGGACACGTGGCGCTGGTTGGAAAAAATATTACCCCCTATGGCGTATTTATGAGTGACGGACTGAGCAACACGCTAGGATTTGAAAGAACTAAAACTATCGCGGGCAGAAGCGAGAACCCGGCTCGCTTAAATTTCCACATTCCGCCCCAAATCTTCGTTTATTCCGATATCGTCGCTGATCAAGTGGTGGGCTCGTCGCTCGTCAAATTGTTAAGAATAATAGCGGTTGACGAATCAGCCCGATTTGGTACTCATATCGAGAAAACATACATTTCGCCGCATTACGTGCCCATTGAGAAGAAATACTTTGATACTATCCAAATAGATCTACGCGATGTTTATGGGAAACCAGCTCCTTTTGAGTTTGGCAATCTAACAGTAAAACTTCATTTGCGTCCAAGATGCCCTTAAGACACGTTCTTGAAAAAAGACGCTGCGTAGCGTGCCCGTACGCTCAATATTATGCCACTCAGGCGGGTGGCGCTATTCCCGACGTATACGTGGGATCGCCGTATCAGCGGGGGCACGGGCAATTCGGAAGCGGGTTTGGGAGTTTCTTCTCCGGCTTGTACAAGCTAGCGAAACCGTTTCTTTTACGGGGGGCGAAATTTTTGGGGGGCCAAGCCCTCTCCACGGGAAAACAAGTTTTGGCTGATGTCTCGACGGGGTCATCCATACGTGAAGCTACCAAACGGCGCCTCACAGAAAAGTACGATGATCTCAAACAACAATACGGGACTGGGAAACGTAAACGCAAAACTAAAACAATTAAGAAAAGACCAAAACGCGGTGGAAAAAAATCATTAGTAGGCAGGAAACGAGCTAGAAAGGTCGTTGATATTTTCTCCTAAAATTATGGGTCATTGCGAAGCGTTAAAAAGTGAACTTGATATTTTTCAATCCGCGCCTATCCAAACGTCAATTGAGGGAGGAAAATGGACCACCTTCAAACCCATCTCGTCGCTGCGAGGCGATACCGTCGAGTTTAATATTCCTGGAAGCGGGCACGAGTATATTGATTTACCGCTTACGTACCTACTTGTTAAAGCTAAAATCGTCGCCGATGACGCGGGCAAAAGTTTATTACCGTCGGATGTTGTAGGGGGGTGTAACAATTTTTTGCACACGCTATTTAATCACGCGGAAGTTTACCTTAACGGAACCTTACTGTCTCCGTCAGCTTGTTCGTACGCTTATCGGGCGTACATTGAAACTTTGTTAAATTTTGACAAGGGTGCCAAAGCGTCCCATTTAACAGGCGCGCTGTGGTACAAGGATACCCCCGGCGAAATGAATTCGGTCACTGCCAACGAGGGTTTTAAACAGCGGAAAGGATTCACGGATCAGTCGAAAGAAATAGATTTAATTGGTCCGCTGTTTCTTGACGCGCTCAATGTCGAAAAATATTTAATTAATGGCGTAGATTTACGTATTAAACTATCGCGAAGTAAAGCGAGTTTTGCGTTAATGGGTACGCCGAAGCCCGGGGTTGACTATAAAATTATCATTACGGACGCGAGCTTGTTGGTACGTCGAATACAAATTGCACCCAAAATACTTATCGCTCACGAAAACGCCTTGTCACGAGCAGCAGCAAAGTACGCTTTTACACGCACCGAAACAAAAATATTCACCATCAACTCGAATATCCGAAACACAGTTATTCCCAACGTATATTTGGGTACCCTCCCGGTTCGCTTGATTGTCGCGCTGGTGGATCACGAAGCCTACAATGGAACCCTGGCAAAAAACCCGTACGCTTTCGAACATCAAGATTTATCGAGTTTAGCTCTTTACGTGGATTCTGACGGTGTGGATTCGAAACCTATTACGCCAAACTACGACGCGGGACAATATATTCAAGCCTATCATACTTTATTCACGGGTAGCGGAATTCATTATAGAAACACCGGGATCGATATTTCCCGGGGAGATTATGCCGGGGGCTACGCTTTTTACGTCTTCGACATTTCAAACGACCATAGCGCGGGTGAGAGTCATTATTGGAACCCCTCCAGACAGGGACAGATGCGTTTGGAGCTTTCGTTCGCTAAACCAGTCCCGCAAACGTTAAGCTGCGTAGTTTTCGCCGAATTTCAAGCCAGCTTTAGCGTAGACAAAGATCGTAACGTTTCTATTGAAAACGTGTAATTATGCGCGGATCCGAGATTTTAAACATTTTGAGACGTACGCGCAATTTTATGGGGGTATTCGCTTCGGATTGTCTACCCGATAAGATTAATAGTTTTCCAGCGTCACTGGTTGTAAATCTGGACCCCCACGATGAACCCGGCAGCCATTGGGTCGCGATTTACCTTGATAAATTAAAACGGGCTTGGTATTTTGACTCTTTGGCGCTACGGCCCATTTTGCCAGCCATTAAACTTTTTTTAAAACAAAATTCGAGAAAAATCACGCCCACCAAGCGGCGACTTCAATCGACAACGAGCGTCATTTGCGGACATTATTGCGTGATTTATATACGTCACCGATCAAAACGTAGAAGTCACCAAAGCTTCTTTAAGGGTTTTTCACGAAGAGACGTCAACAATGATATAATGGCCACTAGAAAATTTAACAACCTGTTACGTCATCATAAACGGAGTATAAATTCCCGTCGCGCGACTATACCCCGTTTTTATTCCTAACTAAACCCTCAGTATCGTGTCGGTGGCATGGCGAGAATGGCCTTTGTAGACTTTGACTTCCCCCCCCCACCAGTGAATTGGCTATTCCAACATCACACTCTAAACACCCGACAACCGTGTTCTTTGGAACGAAGTCTACTTTTCGCCGAATGGATTACCCAGAACCGCGCTGAAATAGACAGTCAATTACGATGTCCATTTTAATTTTTTTTTGTATCACACTATAATATTTTTTTGACTCGTAAAAGAAAAATAATTTTTGTAATATATCATCTTATAAAATAAATATTTTTTATTATCTTATAAATCCGACTCGTTATTTCTCATTGCACGCGTCATTTTTTTAAGATTACGTAATTAATAGTTCATTGTGTCCATTCATTCGCCCACATTGGAAAAATATTATAAACGTATTTTAAAAATATTAAGTGTCAATTTATCAATGTAAAATTTACTTTATACGGTCACCTTTAAAAATAACAATGTATTCAATATAAAAACGTTTATTCACATTTTCTTTACAGCGGTTTTAATATTATGAATTTGATTAGTTTTACAATATTCTTGAAAATAAATCAGAGCAGCCATTTCCTTTTCAGTCGGCATTTTTAATTCGGCTGGTAGGTTAGATGTAGTTGGTTCGGTTGATTCCATTGTGGCACCGCGCTTTTTACATGTCCCAATAAGTTCGTTAAGATAATCGATAATTTTATCATCTGACATTTCCTCGGCCTCCGTGTAATGGAGCGATTCACTCTCATCACAATCACACGCCAGATCCGAATCTTCTTTCATTGTATTACAAGATAAATGTGTCATTAAATGTTGTTTGAAACCTCTCACGGACCGGTATATTTCCGAGCATATCCCGCATTTCTTTGGTAGCTTAAGCGGAGACATCTTCCTCTTTCCCATAGCGGCTAGCTTATGAAAACCACAACGCATCTACGTAATCTTTACGTTTCATGGTGTAGATTACGTCATCTTTAGTGAGTCATTTTTAAATTATGTCATTTTTATAGATTACGTCATTTTGGGGTTTAGACCCAGAAATATTATTCCGTAGCTCAAATAGAATCGGGATGGCTAGTCACGAGGATCTCACCACCGTAACCGGTCGGCTAGAAACGTTCAAGCAATGGGACAACGTACACGTGAACAAGGAAGACTTGGCCCACGCAGGACTTTTCGCCGTAGACTCGGACGGCATAGTCGAATGCTACCTCTGCCACGGACAGTTAGGCAGTTGGGAATCCGGCGACGTACCCCAAACGGAACACGACAAATTTTATCCCAACTGTCCGTCACCCGCCGCTTTGGATGGCCAAGATATCCCGCCATCCGAAAAATACATCTCCGGCGGAACCACAACCACCCCCGAGGGACCCGGCGACAACGTAACTCTTACCATCAAACGCCTCGAGGTAGAACATTTAATGAAAATGCTCGTAAAAACGCTAATTTCAGATGGTTCGTTTCAACCCTTTGAGTGAACTTTGGTATATACCCTACGAAGATCGACGTAATTACCATGATATAAATAAAATACATTTCCAAAGACGTATTTTCAATGTAAATCGTATTATACAGCCTGTACTCGAAAAATATCTTAATAAAACCTTATAATTTGTATACACTCTTCTCTTTTTTTCCCAAAACACTTTTACCGATGACCGCCCGCTATTTTACGGTACGCTTAGGGGCCCGAAAGTGTTTGTCGGCGAAAACCAACTCGAATTGTGCCCGACATTAACTATGACGGGTAGGCTGTTTGCATAACATCGTGTCACCGCCATAGGGGCAGATAACCTATTGACCTATAATGGGTTAGCACCTGGGTTTTATGGGTTATAACATCGTAAATCATCTAACCTTTTGACCTAAAATGGGGGTGCCTCCAGCTATTAACTATGACGGGCCGGCTGTTTGCATAACATCGTGTCACCGCCATAGGGGCAGATAACCTATTGACCTATAATGGGTTAGCACCTGGGTTTTATGGGTTATAACATCGTAAATCAGCTAACCTTTTGACCTAAAATGGGGGTGCCTCCAGCTATTAACTATGACGGGCCGGCTGTTTGCATAACATCGTGTCACCACCATAGGGGCAGATAACCTATTGACCTAACATCGTAAATCAGCTAACCTATTGACCTGCCGAAAATGTACGCAAAATGGGGCCCCTATAGGGGGTCCGTTTCACACCTATTTAACGGCTGTTTGCATCGTGTCCATAGGGGCAGATAACCTATTGACCTAACATCGTAAATCAGCTAACCTTTTGACCTAAAATGGGGTGCCTCCAGCTATTAACTATGACTGGCCGGCTGTTTGCATAACATCGTGTCAGTCCACACCACCTGCGGAATAGGGGCAGATAACCTATCGTAAATCATCTAACCTATTGACCTAACCTTTTGACCCCGCCGAAAATGTACGCAAAATGGGGCCCCTATAGGGGGTCCGTTTCACACCTATTTAATGGCTGTTTGCATCGTGTCCATAGGGGCAGATAACCTATTGACCTCGTAAATCAGCTAACCTTTTGACCCCGCCGAATATTGCCGCAAAAGGGGGCCCCTATAGGGGCCCGTTTCCCCCGCCCGCAGGTGCCCCTTATCGGCATACGCACTCCCTTATCTCTTATATGTATAGTTTAATGCTGTCATTTTACACGTAATCCTTTACAATTTGAAATTTCGCAGTTTACTGTTACAGTTTCAAGGGTTTTAAAATGTATAAAAGGTGAGTAAAATCGATGGAAGTTATTTTAGAAATATATTTCGCTTTTGAAAATTCCGAAAACAAAACTCTTTAAAAATAAAACATTTTCAATATCTGCACCTTCATAGATCTCAACTACCCCTTAAATCAACCTTTCAACTGCTTTGATAAAAACATTTTTTTATTTAATAGCTGTCCCTTTTCTCAGCCTCACAGGGCATATTTTGCCTTAAATTTATATTTGTAAAGGAAAGCCACAAGTTGGAAAATAAAAAGATTTTATTTTAAAAAATATTTTTAATAGAACAGATCAGTTCTTTGCTGTAGGATATTTTACTATATTATTGAAAGTAATAAACCGTATTTAAAATAGTTTTAAATATATTATACTCAACTTAACATACATAATTGTTTTATGTCAAATTGACTTCTTATTTAATCTAGTGCGAAACTTTTTATTTTACATCCCCATTAAAAGTGAACCAGCGTTATATCATCTAGAATCGCCAATTGTAGAATTTCACAGATTGAATACTCGGAAAGTAATTGGTTATTTTTGCATAAGGGCATTAATATTGAAATTGAAAGACAAAGCTACTTGGATAGGTTTTTATATTAAATAGACAATATTTTGACATTTACATTTTGTATTTATAGCATTTTGGTATTTGAATGTGAGTATATACACTGTTAAAAAAATTGTTCCAATGTGAACAAATCGCCGTTCAGAAGGTTGTCCCTGTAACAGAACGTCATTTTGTTCTAATATGAACAAAAAATATTCGTTCGATAAAGAACGATGGTTGATGGTTCAATATTGAACTTAGATGTTCAATATTGAACAAACCTTCTTTGTTCAAATTAGAACGTTTTGTCGTTCGCGGTGGAACGCTTTGTAGTTCGCCGCGGATCATTTTCTTGTTCGCCGCGGAACGCTTTGTCGTTCGCGGTAGAACACTTTGTCGTTCGCCGTGGATCATTTTCTTGGAATGCTTTATCGTTGTCCTATACAAAGAGTACATAAAGTTATTGCTTTCAACGTTATAGCTCATGTCTCCTGCCGGCGGTTCATCATGCGAAATTAATAAAAGTAACCTAACCTCACCCATTGCCCACATAACAGAAAAGAACAAGTTGGCAAGCCAAAATATACCTCTCCTCGGAAGAATTGTCCCTAGCGGTATTAATTTTTCGAGATGACTTTTAAAGATATATCTCCGCAATTCCGAGTTATTTACTAAAAACTTAATCCCGGTTCAATCCCGCCCGGTATAAAATTTTAAATATAATTAAAATAATTGAGACAAAACAACCGAGTATAATTTATTCAGAATATTATAAATTAAGTAGTTACAACAGCGAGTTAGACGTACTAAAACAATGCACAATTGAATTTTACCCTATTTACTTTACAAGTTTATCAGTTAAATATAATACGAAGCCAATTTTAATGAAAGAAATATCTACAGAGGGTATTTGTATTTTTCTCGCTTACGAAATACTTGCCGCATCTTTAACGCTCATTTTATTTCAAATTAAACATCTTAATCAGTCGAGAAAACGTCTAAAATAAATAACGAAGTAATGACGACCCAGTTAAAAACCAGACCAACATAAGTGTAAGCGCATGATGTATACAACTCGATAAAAATATACGACTTTAAAAACGAAATAAAATACAAATAAAACGAAAGATATTTAAAATTAAAAAAACTGATCCTAATAAAACGTAAAAATACCCTCCACATCACGCACATTCGAAATACGCAGAATTAACGTTATACTATATCCAGTTTAAAATATTAGAGTATCAAAAAATAAAAATAACGAATAAAAAAATACACAATAACAACCCAACCAATCAGACTTCAGAAACAAAACTAAAAGAAAAATATTATAATGCAGTCAAGCAATCAGACTTCAGAATCAAAATAATTCATAGAAAAATATTATAACGTAGTCAAGCAATAAATTAGTTGAAATATTTAGAAATCAAGCAATAGAAAATATAATATCAAGAAGCACAACACCTTACCATTCACAAGTACGATTTTTCACGTTATTATAATGAAACCGGATAAGCTTTTGGGCATGACTTATGCTCTGAAAGGTTCCTCTAAAGGCTGTCGCACACTATAGAAAAAAATCTTGAAATTGGTACTGGCATTAAAACTTCTTTTGGGGGGAAAATGTTTTCGTTAACGGCGTCGGGGAATTTTGCTGTCGATACCGGTGAATTTTTTCATACAGTCGCACACTATGAGGGAGCACTGTTACAAAATACGCGAGACTGCGAGTGCGCGCGCATCCGTTTGTTTTGGTTTCTAGTATAACAATTTTTATCTTTTCGTATTGTAGATATTACGTTTTAATTTGATTTTCTAGACGTATAACTGTTATATAATTTAGTGAAACATTCTTATTTGATAAAGCTGCGTAGTTAGAATTTACTAAACTAAGGAAAAATACTGAATTATTTGCTATGGAAATACGAATATTACGTCGAATCGGTCACATCCCTACCGTTTTCCAATAAAATGGGCATATCATTTTCTGCCATGTTTTTACTGACTGAACAAATAAACCCTTTCGAAAGAAAGAAATATCCCAACACGCCGGTGTTTCAAAAGTTACGCAATATTTTCTCGCTCCCAATTGGTTGAAGATATAAGGAATGCCGTGACGTCAGAGCGGTTCTCCGAGAGTAGCGACAAAAAGTTGAGGTTAGTTGAACTCGATACGGGTGACGGATTTCGTCCGAGCGCGTGATCGCCGTTATCAGCCTCATATTTTACTCGCATAGTGTGCGATATACATCGCCGATAGCAGCGCCGGTTTTGGTACCAGCAACTGTTGCTGGTACGGGAAACTACATAGTGTGCGACAGCCTTAAGACTGGACGATTTTGCGGGAAAAAAGAAATAAACTTAAAAAATAGTAGATACAAATATAAGACAGAAAAAACCAACAATACCAAAGATTAGACCAAAAAGAACGTAATCGGGATTAGTTAAAAAACACAACAAAAAAGCGTATCCGAAACAAGATTTCACCTTTAAAATTTCATACGTAAAAAATTTAGACTTTAAAAACCATTAATATACTCTTCCGATAAGCTGAGTTTATAATTTTCAAAGAAGTGTAACATGTATCGGTGGTTCTGTGGTAGAACAATCGCCTGTCACGCAGGCGGGCTCGGGTTCGAAACCTGGGCGGCGCTTTCGTTTTTAATCAACAGAGAATACGCTACATTAGAATTACTTCGATGCAATAATTTAAATGGAACACGAAATTTCGTTCTATTTAGTAACAACCAAAATTTAATACTCTGTTAATTTGTAATAAACGCTTCCGATAAAGCTGAGGGTCTAATTTACGATTAAGCGTAATAAGGGTCGGTGGTTCTGTGGTAGAACGTCCGCCTGTCAAATAGGGTTCAAATCCCGCCTGATGCAATCGCAAATTGACACTAAGACGAATACCGTAAACAATTGGTGGAAATCCTGCCATTTGGACGTTGAGACGTTTATCGTAACCCTCAGCACTCGGCAAAGACGCATATGCAGATTCAACACTCACAACCGCCATTACACAAACTCAACACTCACAACCGCCATAACATACAAACTCAACATTCCTACACTACACATAAACATTGCAACAAATTCCCATTACAACTGAGCCGAAACCGAAACGCCGGCGAGCGTTAACTAAAAAGACGATGAAACCGCACCCTACGCAACCGCAACTTTACCCGTTAAAGCTCACCGTCAGAAGGTGGTTTTGCCAACCTTTAACAACGATTTCACGACTATTGGACTTTGCCCCCGGTAACGCGTTTTGGACTTTGCCCCCCGGGTAACGCGTTCGCACACACACACACACAGACAGACAGACAGACACACACACACACAGACATGATGATTGTAAAACCCCTCCTAGGGGACTTTGTCCCCTCGGAGAGGTAAAAACCAGGCCTAAAACTAGATTATTTGAATTTAGTACAAACCTAAACTACAACCATCTTATTAAGCTTGAAATATCTACCACGACAGTGATATGCGTAATATAAATAAAGCCTTTTCATAGCGCAATAGATATTACATTCTACTCTCAGCCGTAAGGCCGAGAACTGGTAACAGACGATTTTATAATTTATTTCTATGCTGAAAACGTCAAACCAAATTGCAGTATATTACGAAATATTTTCTGTAAATTTTAATTATGGAACTTGGGCAATTACATTTCCGAACGAATTTCGTCTACCTTGCCAATCAAATAAAAATGTACTTAAAAAAAACGGTGCGTGTCCTATAAATTCGGACCTTTCACAACCCTATTTCGTTTTCCACTTTGTCAGGACACGGAGGTTATTTATATCGTTATTTGTGTGAAGTTTCTTTTCAATAGGTGGGGTAGTTTCTGAGAAACAGCGTTACAGACCTAACGCCATTTGAGTCGCTAGTGAATTAGGAGCTACACTCGAGCAATGATATTGAATCTTCGGTAAATTTCCAAACACACTGTTCATACAATTTCATTACAACATGTTCTAACTCACCCTGTAAAAAAATTACTACGAGTAATAGTTTAATCAACCAGTACACTAACTTAAAACAACATAATAATGTACGAAAAAGCAACCTATAACAAAGCGCACTCTAAACCACTCATTTATTACTTTATGGATGTTATATTTGTTTGTTACTTTTGGCCATACTAAGTTTTCCGCAAAATAGTGTCACACTTATTTGTTACTTTTGGCCTTACGACAGTTTCCGTAAATATAGTGTCACACTTATTTGTTACTTTTGGCCTTACGACGTTTTCCGCATAATAGTGTCACACTTATTTGTTACTTTTGGTCATACGTTGAAAGTGTCCAACTTATATGTTAGTACATGTACATGAAACCAATACAAAGAAATTCATATAGGATTGTGTGTAAAACCTGTTCTAAGGGGAACGATCTCCTAGCTATTTGAACGAATCTATTCTATTGGGTAGTTTACAAGCCTTCCTCCAGAGGGCGAAAGAGCATTCGTTCTTATTTGAACGAAATAAAATATCTTGAACACACCGTTCTCGGTTACATACCTTTAGAACGCTCTCGTTCATTTTTGAACAGACTGTTCTAAGTTGAACGTCTTCTGAACGAATTTTTTTAACAGTGTAATATGAAAACTAAACAAGGGAAAACGTTGTTACAGATCAGTTTCGTAATGTAATATTGATTAAAAATAGAGAATGAATACCCTTGCAAGAACGCTTATCTAATTATAACCATTTATGTACAATAGTTTATTTCGATAATAATGATGCGACAGAAAGCTTGTAAAATTGGACAACAATGATGCGGCAAAAAGCTTGTAAAAATAATTTATCCAAGATACAAGCAGGCTAGCGAAATATTTCTGAAACCCACACCTCGACTGATCAACTGATTATCTTTCCCAAAGCCCATGGGAGATGTCATACTAATTTTTATCTTTGAGGCGCCAATTTAAAAATTTTATTAAACGGTAAAGCCCTTAATAGTTTACAATAGTTAACAATGATTAAAATACTTAATAATAATAGATACTATATAATTAATTTACTGGGAATTTTTTGATACTGCAGCTCTTACCTTTTTACATTCAAGCATACGTAGGCATAAGTTTTTAGAAGATAAATAAAATTAATTTAAAAAGGATATGGTTATTTCAATATTTTAATAAACAATGTTCACATTATTAAAAGTAACCGTGTACATACAGGAGTGCAAAAGCTTAAGTTTTTAAATGTGGATTACAATTATTTTAAACAAGATAATGGTTATTTCATTTTTTTAAATAATTATTTACACGTAAATAAATGCAACTCCACTAAATTTTTTTATAAAAAATACATTTATTTACACTGAAAAGATTTAAAACTAGTTTGAGGCAATGCCTTACGAAATATTATTTTTTGATTTCTCTAACACGGCTGCCAGCTCACGAGCTTCCCAGCCAATGAAAGCAGACATGTCAAAAATGTGTCTATGAAGGAAAGCCATTAGTATCCTCTTATTTACTGTTGAGTAAATATTGTATAGTATTGCACTTTTAATGTGCTACACAATCATTGTTGACAGTAAGAATAATGCCGCTAGCCTCGCTAATGCTGAATCTTGGGCATAAAAAACCTTAAAAATAATTGTCTTTTTTCTAAAAGTGAACAAAAAGTTATATTTTTTCCTGCCTTCCAGTGTACTGTCGATTCCCATAGGAAATCATGTTCGGCCACATAAATAACTCTGGCCTATCGGCCAGAGTTAATATGACAAAATTATTGATAAAGTAATTAATAAATAGAATGCAATCTATTCTTTACGAAGAATTTGCTCAATTTAACTTTGTTTTCTTTTGTAAAAAAAGCAGTGCAAATCGTAATTAAACGGCCTATTTTCCAAATAAAATACAACTAATACAGACTCAGAAATAAAAATGGTGCAGAAATCACCTTTCGCTTTTAAGTCCAACATCGAAATATATTTCGAGTGGAACTATTGATTTACCAAAATTATAGTTAGAGGCTGTAGTTGTAGTTGTTGGTGTTTATGTAGTTGTTGTGGTTCTTCTAAAGGTTATTATTTTAACAATTCTATAATATTTTTACAATAACTTTGCATCGGGTCCACCTATCAATACCGTTTGTTTTCTTTCAAAATACAAATAAGGCTACTCGCTATACAGGGTGTCCACTTATAAATGAACCAGGGCGAATATCTCAAAAGTTGTTTTAGGTACGATTTTGAAATTTTCAAGTCGTATACAAAATGTAGGGGGAAACCTACTGCGAAAATGTCGATGACCTTGAACCATGTCTTCAAGGTCATTCAAAAACTAACTCGAGAACCGTAAGTGTTAGAAAGTTGGTTTCAATTAGACACGTGTTCTACGTGACTTTTTAAGTACAAATAGCTTTGACTTGATCGGATTTGACCAATAGGAAGCCGAGAAATTCTAGATGAAAAACAAGAAGGTCATTAAGTTGATAACGTGTTGAAAGCTAGGTTCGGGAACTGATAACTCTAAAGATACTCGTGTTAGAGTACTAACATTTGCTTCACATCCTCATCAGGATTGAGGGTCTTTAGTTTAAAAATTTCAATGACCTTGATCCATGTCTTCAAGGTCATCCAAAAAATAACGCGAGAACCGTAAGTGTTAGAAAGTTGGTTCTAATTAGAAAGGTGTTCCACGTCACATTGTAGCTCTAATTAGCTTTGATTCGATCGAATTTGACCAATAGGAAGTCGAGGAACTGTTTTTCAAAATCACAAAGGTCGTTAAAATGAAAATTGAAAGAAAACGCACATAACTCGAAACCAATTCGTGTTACATCAAACTTTGCTAGACAATCTCATTATGGTGGGAGTTTTTCAAGTTTGTAAAATTGGATGACCTTGAAGACGTCGTTTAAGGTGTGAAAACATTATTTCGCAATCCATTGGGTTTAGAAACTAGGTTTCAATAGGAAATTTGCTAATCACCACTTTCTCGTGAAAGAAATTTTGAACAATGTCTTCAAAGACATTCAAAAATAACCTTGATGAATAACTTGAAATCGAATGAAAATGTATAGCAAATTTCAGTACTCTAACACGAGTATCTTTAGAGTTATCAACTTAACGAACTTCTTGTTTTTCATCTAGCATTTCTCGGCTTCCTATTGGTCAAATACGATCCGGTAAAATTTAAGTGTACTTAAAAAGTCACGTGGAACGCGTTTCTAATTGGAACCAACTTTCTAACACTTACGGTTCTCGAGTTAATTTTGGGATGACCTTGAAGAAATTGTTCAAGGTCATCGACATTTTCGCAGTAGGTTTTCCCTTACATCTTGTATACGACTAGAAAATTTGAAAATCGTACCTAAAACAGCTTTTGAGATATTCGCCCTGGTTCATTTTTTAGTGGACACCCTGTATGCAGTCAACGTAATCTATTGAATTACAATTATGTAGAGCTTTTAATATTACCTATCCTTGAGATTTTACGCACGTTTTACGTAGTCCGATGATGGTTTTGGGCCTAAGGTGGTGCCTTGGGTATTAGCCTAGCCTAGCTGACTTTTTTAGCCTAGCCTAGCCATAATTCAATGCACATTCTTACCTTTAAATATAAAAGACTGTACCGTTTTCCCGGTTTGAGTGCGCAAAGGATCGCAAGTTAATTGCGGTGGAATTGGGTGCCGTCGCTACCTTATTTCCAAAAATCTCAAAAGATTTTAGGGGAAACCCTTTGAATGTTAAGTTCGGTCATTTTTTCCTTCATTTTATGCTGCACAGACTGTACTGGACCGACTGATTAATTTTTAGTTACAGGTAAATTATATACTGAAAAATACTAAATAACAATTTTTTTAAAACACAATTCCAAGTTAATTATTTAAAAATTAAACTTGACCGAATAAAAAAATATTAGACCAGGTTTTAAATTATGGTTCATTTTACAACCGAATTAGGGTATAAATATATTTTAACAAAAAGGTATATTAAAAAACGGTTGCTTCATATTTTAGCGAAATCTTTTAAATTTTAAATCCACATATTTTTACCAATATTGTTTGAAATACACAAAAGTGACCACGATATATCAAGTAAACCAGAAATATAAATATACACTGAGAGATAAAACTATAGAATTTACAGAAATATTTTACAGCACCCGTTCTGTATATTTTTAAATACAGTACTGTACTGTTTAAATTACTATATTCAAGAAATATTTACAGTTTAAATTACAGGATGTTTTTAGGTATTTAAAATACAGGGGCTTCGTGTAGTAGTTATCGTTGAATAGTAATACATGTATATACTTACATTTTCAGTACATATTACTATTTGTTTATAGTAAAAATTAAAGGTTTGTTTCAGATATTTGTAATAGAGGACAGCCATGTACTATGTATTTACAGTAAATATTAAGACGATTTAAGTTATTTAAAATACAGATAAGCCTGTAGTTATTGTTGTCGAAGTTGAATTGACACCGTTCGTCTTTTGCCTATGTTGATTAGTAAAGTAGCAAGTTTTTCAGACACCAGTCACTAGCGAAGAAGACTTGCGCCAGAAAAATATTTTTCTAAAACCGTGAATAATTACATGGTTTTTCTGAAATTTACAAATTGCAAAGATCTCTCCCAAGTTTACACATTCTAAAAATTTCAAATTTCCAGAATACCTTTTGAGAAAACTGTCTAGGGTGATCCATTTAAATCACCTTGTTTATTTACTAAAAAAAAACGTTTTATAACCTTTGAAATATGGTTTTGCTAACGAATAACCAATTTAGGAACCAATATCTCATCATTTAGATCGTAGTTATCCATTAAATGTGCCACGAGGTTACAAGCACTAATAGTTCTAGCCTTGAGAACCCTCCAATGGCAGTTCTAAGGTACCTTACTTGGTTTAACTAAAAAGCAAACAGAGAAGATATTATTTAAAAAATTTTTAGTCAAAGTTTCCATTCGATTTTTAAACAGTTAATAATTATTTTTCAACATGTTAAGTACCTTTCGCTTGAGCATGCTTACTTTATCATTTTTTCAAAGCAGAAATTTTACTAAGATTTCTAAAAAACGCCTAGGTATTTATTGCTTACTTACATAGACGTAGAAATCCGTAGACCTTAAATAGAAGTCACTTCAAATATAAAAATTTCACTTCCTTTGGCAGTTTAATGTTTCCAAAGTTAAATTTAGTTAATTATTTAAAAAACCAGAAACTTTTTTACATAAAAACCAAAAAGGCTAACTTTTTTAGAAATATTTTATACTTAAATGAAATTATGAGAAAAATAACTAAAATCTTATACTAAATTATAGAAACAAGAAATTTATTTCTTCAATTTCCATTTCTTAAGATACATATTTTTCTATTCGCTTAATAAAGTTTCAATTCTGAGCCGTCAATGTGAAAATACATATGTAAGTCGCCTATTGTAAAACCGCCATACTAGAAGTAGAATAAAAAGAAAATTTGATCATGGTAAATGCGGAAAGTGTGTCAAAGAACCATACATATTTCTTAAATGCTTTTTTAGCAGGGAACATTTTCTTAAAAGAATACTAGAGCTTGCTTTCAATATAAGTACAAGAATCATCGAAACATTATTTTTTGGCGGCTGCTTAGAATTAAAAACCATTTTCACTAGACACTAAAACGGGTTTCATTCGGACCACATTTCTTTGAAAGGGAGACGTTTTTCTGGTTTTTTCCTTCTTCTAGTGATATAGGAGCTTGGTATGCCATTAATATTAACAAGATAATTATGAACAAAATTAAATTAAATTTATAAGAAAGGTTATTAAAGTAAACCGATAGGTTTACTCTTTATTCTTACCCTCGACTCCTGCCTTCTACAAGCCTCCCGTTCTACAACGCAATCTGTTCCGGATCGCCTGGTTTTGGTCTATGCTGAAACCGTATGCCCCGAATTTCGACTGAGGTCCTTTTCTAACACGCATTGCTTGTTATTTTTATACCTCTAAAACTATTTGTCCTAGGGAAATCTAAAACTTCCACTGGATTCCTGACGTCGGAAAGCTGTGCCTTTTATATGTTTCGATTTAATTGTTTTTTTAAGTGCTTACTCATTAGTTTAAAGAAATTTGATTTTTCGGGTGACGCTCTTAGCAAATTCCCGTTTCGCGGTACTGGCTCCTTGGGGAGCGGCAACAGGGTAAATGGAGAAACGGAGACGGTCCATTCTCAGAGAAGGGAGAGAGGGAATACGAGACGGGAAAGGCGCCGGGGCATAGCGGAGAGAACAAATACAGCAATTCCAAAATTTGTAACGAGATGGCGTTGGGAGCCCAAAATGAATTAAAATTTCAAGATAATTAATTCGAGGAATTTAAGTAATATTATTCGAGGAATTGAAGAAATATAAATTATTTGATATAAAAAGCAGATAAAATGTTCAAACTGAAAGTAAAATTAAAATTAAAATTTTTATTAAAAGATATTTGCGGAAGTTAGTTTCGAACTCACGCCCGTTAGTTTCATATGCGCGTCCTTAACCATTACTCTTGCCTTTACGCTGTCTTCTATATTCAAAAAGTATACAAAAGCATCCAAGTCTTAACGATTAATTGGGAACAAAATATTCAGAAATAAAAAAATTCCGATTGCATTCAGGTCGAATCGCTTATAATTTTATTGCACAAAATCAATTTGAAACTAGATTTTAAGCTGTCTTCTACATTCAAAAAGTACACAAAAGCATCCAAGTCTTAACGATTAATTGAGAACAAAATATTCAGAAATAAAAAAATTACGATTACATTCAGGTCGAATCGCTTATAACTTTATTGCACAAAATCAATTTACAACTAGATTTTGTATTATTTATGAATTATCTTTATTCCAGTCAACGAATGCTCAAAAAATGGTATAGAGGGAAATGTTGGGAACACAATTTTTGACTTCGTAACTTTGTTTGGACTAGTTAGGTGGTGAACATATCAAAATTCCCCGCCCGTAACCCTTGAGCCGGGGGGGGGGGTTGAAGGTCCCATTTTTTGGTTTTTCGCTTATATCTCTAAAACTATTCGTCCTAGCGACATGGTCCGTCTATACACAATGAAAGCTAATTAAATTTGCTACAGGTGTTACCGAGTCCCGTATTTTGATATCTTGCATAGTTTTCGAGATATCCGCTCTTGAAAAACTGTAATTTTGGAAAAAAAACATTTTTGCCTCACATTTTTTGCTCTTTTTGACCGGATAACCCTTCAACGATGCACCCAAAAAATAAATGTCGTCTCTAGGGTTGTAGAGCATTAAATTCACTTCAATAATATATATTATTTTACTATTTTATCTATTTTTCTTCCAATGTTAAAGCAATTTAAGTGTTGAGCGTTAAATCAATTTCTCACCATTTTCAGTGCCGAAATATGCACCATTATGTACACATAGTGGGTACTGGATGTCTTAATAGCACAGATACTCATTTTAGAATATATACTTGTAGGCCCGCTAACCAGGTTCCTCACAATTAATCTAGACCATTTTAATGGGAAAATATGTTGCTATGTTTGTGCATATACGAGTGTCTATAAGGCATTGGGATAGTGACGAGAAGTGAAGTCACATTGGCTAGTTGGCTGATTTTTCCGTCACCCCTCTCTTTACTGGCTTTTTAAAGGGAAACTATTCCTTTTTCACCCACTTTAGAAACATCAGGACTCGATGCAGTCAAGTCCTCATCACATACAAAACACTTGCTGGTCATTTTGACGACACAACACTCACGACATCGTTAATGTGACACCAAAACATCCCACTAAAACAAACAAAACAAACTATGACAAAAACAAACAAATGAGTGCCCAATTAGGTTATAACTAGCAGAAAAGCACAAAAACCATTTATTTTTGTGTAAAAATAACCTAACCATGTCACAAAATGCTAACCGAAACGCTAAAACTATGAGACTCATTATCGTAGCGATCGCAGTCTATTATTTTGTTAGATACAATAAACAGCTAAAAATTACTTAAATTAATTAAAAATAAGATTACTTACCTTCCAATGATGTATTATTTTATTATTTACTAGCTTTAATACCCGGCCTCGCCCGGGGTCTTAGTTTTAATGAATTAGATCTGATTTCTACGTAAGAAAGTTAAACGCTGTAGCGAAAACGCAAACGCGTAGCAAAAATGCAGCACGTCCTGTACTAAAAAATCCCAATTAAACCTCCCTTTCTACGAAGTCCCTTTCTTTCACACTAACTCCCCTTCTACGAATTTCACACTAACCAGTTAAAAAAGTTTAAATGTCGGGACGGGCGCAAGGAACTAAAGAGAGGATATAAGGGAAGCAAAGGGGTGGAAGTCCAAAGTCGAGTAAAATTAAATTGAAGTATGAGTAAAATTGAATTAAGATTAATAACCATGTCAGGTATTTGAAATTAGGCGAGTTTAGTTGTAAATCAGGCCCTGAACATTGAGTTAAAATTTCAAAGCTCTAGAGCTAACCGTTCTCGAGTTTTTAGGAACATGACATACAAATCTATATCAATATAATCTGATGTTGGTATATATATATATATATATATATATATATATATATATATTGGTTTGTTACCTTCTATGCACGCCCAAGACAATTGTCCGAGTAACACGAAATTTGGCCTTTGGCCTTGTGTTCATGCTTCGACCCTTTTCGCCATAATACCAACCGATATGCCATTTAATTTTTAACGCCTGCAATTTCCAATTAATCTTAGCTTCGCAATAACAATTAATAAAGCTCCAGGTGCGGGAATTAATTTAGAAAACCCATGCTTTTCCCTTGGTCAGCTTTGTGTGGCGTGCTCAAGAGTTAGAGCTAAAACTAACCTGTACATACTTACTTCGTATGGAGAAACTACAAATATTGTGTACAAAAACGCTTTATCATAATTACATCTTATGCAAATCAAAGAAAACAAATATATATTAATATTACAAGATATGATATTTTGCACTATTAAACGTTTGAAATTTAAAAAAATTACTATTTACTATTTAAAAAGAATTTAATTTGCATATTTAAAGTAAAGTGCATGTTGTTTCCGTTTTCTAAACCCCAATTTACTGAACTAGGTGAAAGCCCGGTCGGAGGCCGGGCTTCTCAGCTAGTAAATAAATAAATAAATAAAAGGACAAACTTTAAGACTTATAGTTATAGATTCTATGGCGTCGAAACAACAAAAAATGATGGTGATTTTCCAGTCCTACCAACATTTTTGGGAACTAACGATTTGAAAACGGGATGACTAACAAAAATGTTAAGGAAATTAGATAAAATAGTAAAATCATATATATTATTGAAGTGAATTTAATGCTCTACAACCCTATGGCCAGCATTTATTTTTGGGTGCATCGTTGAAGGGATATCAAAAGAGCAAAAAATGTGAGGCAAAAATGTTTTTTTCCCAAAATTTCAGACTTTCAAGAGCGGATATCTCGAAAACTATGCAAGATATCAAACAACGGGACTGAGTGAAACCTTTAGCAAATATAATCGGCTTTCATTGTGTATAGAGTGACCATGTTCCTAGGACGCATAGTTTTCGAGATATAAGCGAAAAACCGAAAAATTGGACCTTCAAACCCCCTCCTCCCCCCCGGCTCAAGGGCTAAGGGTGGGGACTTTTGATATGTTCACCTCCTAACTAGTCCAAACAAAGTTACAAAGTCAAAAATTATGTTCCCAACATTTCCCTCTATACCATTTCGTTGCTTGGACTACTTTAAATTTCACTAGAAATTAAATACTTCGTTAAGTCTTTGCTGTTCTAAACAGTGTTTTCATATGAAACCAATTTCGTGTCACCTAAATAAATATTATTACGTCCCATTTAATCTTTTTCCTCCTTCTGAAAAAGGGACATACATTATAGGAAAACCAGGTCTACGAATTGAAAAAACAGTGTTTATTCTTGTAAGTGTTACGGCTAAGAAGGGACAGACAAAAATAAATTTCGAATTCATGATTTTACGAAACATCATAACAAAAAAAATGTATGCAAAGTTTATCCAGAATAAACTCTCTAAACGTTAAGAGATTATATACAAAATTAAAGAGTGGAAAAATAATTATGATGTGCGATTCGAAAATCGCTATTGTCTACGTCACCCCGTAGTCGAAGTCGACCAAAAAGAATGGTCTAAAACTAGAAAAAGAATTTCATCATTTTCGAAGAGTCTCCGTGACAATTTTCATTCTTATATTGTGAGATATTCAAAAAGAAATGGTCTAATTCAAACTTTCCGCCACCCACCAATTATAATCATATTCTAGCATATCAAAAGAAATTGCCTAATTTAAACTTCCCGCCACCCGCCAATCACCCGCCAATTATAATCCTATTCTAGCATATCTAAAGAAATTGCCCATTTCAAACTTCCTGCCACCCGCCAATTACCCGCTTATTATAATCCTATTCTGATATATCGAGAGAAATTGCCGAATTCAAACTTCCCGCCACCCACTAATTACAATCCTATTCTAGCATATCGAAAGAAATTGCCGAATTCAAACTTCCCGCCGCCCGCCAATCACCCGCCAATTATAATCCTATTCTAGTATATCGAAAGAAATGCTCTAACTCAAACTTCACGTCAAACTTATCCTTTTTTTTAACTCTTTTTCCTTTTATTATTTTTATTAATTTGAAACTTTCCACCAATCTCCAACAAAGACTATATAACGATTCGCGAAGCGTTATTTCAAACCTCCGGCCAAAACACGGCGGTAGCTCCATCTACCGTGTCATCGCTTTCCACGCCAACGCCGACGAAAAACCAACGACCAAAACAACACTTAACGACATTCCGTCGTTAGCAATAGTGTCACTTCGAATATATATTCGATGTGAAACTACAAAGGAAAAAATTGAGCGTGCAAAAATGTTACCTACTTTGTGTTCTTTATTTTGTATGAAACCAATCAGCATTCGTTGGTTCTAAAATGAAAAAAGATTTTACTCTTATAAATTACATATTTTGACAATTTGACTTTGTACAAACATAGCACGAGCCTTAACACAACACAAGCAATCGTTAAAAGTCTAAGTTTATTACGGAATGCTCATGAGGCGATTTGGATTTAATTAAAATTTATTTATAAAACTAAAATCAAAAACAAAACATTAGAACCGTGATGTTTTTACAAATCATCGCGTCCGACACTACGTTTCGGGTCTTACTAGATCCTTAGTTAAGTGTAAAGGTTACAGGTCGAAACATGCTTATTTATACATTACTAAAACAGGTATAATGACGTCATATTTCTACTATAATGATAAGAGAGATTATATTAATAATTTTTAGGTAAATGTTGTAGGAGGGGTGATGAGACAATTTTCAATATCCCAAATTGGAGAAATTTCGCCATCTTTGTCTAGATTTAGGTTACCGAATTTTTGAATAAGAATTTTTTAAGTGAAATTACGTTTAAAATTATGTTGTTCTGTATGGTGGATTTTTTTATTATTAAAGTCAATAATATGACCTGCTTTTAGTGTCGAGGTTTTTTACTGCACGTTAGTGTTCTTTTATCCGAGTTTGTATTGGTCTCATTGTCTCTCCAACGTATTTATCTGTACATGCGCCACACGGGATTTGATAAATCACGCCATCTGGGTTTAATACAAGCAATCATTTACAAAAGCCTAATTTTACAATGATTTTTAATTGTTTGGCTAATTTAACTTGTCTATCCATATCACCATCGGGGGCTTTCTCGAATGAGGGTCTATTGCAAAATTCAGAAAAACCATATTTCCTTAAACAAACAAAATCGTTCTTTGAAAATTAATGATCCTATTGATATGTTCTTTGCGAGACGCGTCTGGTGAACAATCCGAAGTTATTATGGTTTTCTTAATTACTTTAATTTCACAAAGAAGTTTAAATTCGTATGCGTGGTTCTGCGTATACCACTAAATATATTTTTGCTCTCTTAATAATCTACAAACAATGGCGAATACTGATCAATTAATAATATCACGTTTACAAATATCATTGATCCTCTTAAAGCTAAATTATTCGGCGCACAATATAAATTGGCATCAAGAAATATTTTTATTTATTTTTCTGAAATAGATGCGGATTGAAATGTGCCAAGATTTAAATGCCATCCATTGCATATTGCGTTGCTGAAGCGAATATGTTTCGTCTTTCTCGGCTTTTCTGTAATTAAAATCTTTCCAATAATCGAATCATCTAAATTTTTTGTCTTAGTTGATTTTCGAGTTTTATTCATTGAACTGCCGACTCGGAAACCACAATAAGGACATTTACTGTAAATTAAATATCGGAATTTTTATTTTGTTTACCCAAAAAAATGTTGTTTTGTCAATTAAAATTCACTTCAGTAAAATTTGTGTTTTTGTAATTTTTGCTTTGTTCAGAAACCCACGGAATTAGGTTTTCATTTTGATGAAAATTGTTTGATTCTTCAAATTGAGATAAAAGAACGTCAAGTAAAGATATTGAAAGACGCGCTTAATTGTATTTTAATCTAACACTATTTCCCTTACCTACAACGTTTTCTAAGGCGTCATCTACTTGATTAATTATTAATTATTAAATTAGTGGTTAGAGTACTTGGGTCTGTTGGTGTCAGTGCAAAAGTAAAGTCGCTAGGCTGCGAAGGTCGACCAACTTGTAATAATACGGCAGTGAGTCCGACCGGACTGCACAAGTGTATAAGAGCGAAGCGTGATTTGGGTCGAAGAAAGTGTAATCACCATGGGTTTTTCAGAAGCACAATGGAAAAATACTCCGGCTCTAGCGAAGATTTTCCGCAAGGGTTGATTAATGTCTCAAATTAACCAAGAACCGAGTTATTATAAAGATTTTTTTTTATTATTGACTTGAATTATTTTTAAAATAATTTTGGAAAGCTTTCACTTTAATAATGTAGAGCTGGTTAGCAGGCCATGAGCGTTTTGAAACATTTTCCCAATTTTCGATTAAAATAAATGGAATGAAAAGCTATTTCCTCCTACGAACAACTGTTTATGTTTCATGACCTCATATTTCAGTGAAAAATAGGCGGATTTTAAAAAACTAAGTTTATTCTATTCTTTTAAAGACGGCTCTTTCACTTTCTCATTGCAACTTTTTATCTTTAACCTCCCGGTGAGAAATAGTTTTTTTTTTCAAAAACATGAACAATGCCTCGTTTTTCGTATAAATTAAAATTGAAAACGATAAATTTTCATTGAAAACCCCCTGTAGTTCTAAAATACATAGTTCTGCGAAACGCGCTCGTATCGATCAATTTTACACACCTAGATTTCTTTCTAAAATTTGTTTGGTATTTAAAACCGAGTAAGAAAATTGTCTTAACAAAATTGGCACCATTTTTATTGAAATGTTTATTTTTTATTTTTTGCCTATTTATTATCATTACTAAGAAACTTATAACATAAAGAAGGCAACGTTGCTGATCAAACGTTGCCGATTGGTTGTCAAATTTGAACATTAAACCTATGCTCTAATCCGAATTTATACGTTGCACGCAATTTGCACAATTTTTTCCCAACTTTTTAACAGTGTAGAAATCATATCAACAACACATACAACTAGTGTACTTTCTATTAAAATTAACCACCTTAGTCCCAAATAATCTAGCGACTTTCTGTAACTTTAATTTATGTGGCCTAGTTAAAATGCGAAACAAGGGTGGTGGCAAGCCCTTCATGCCACGCGAGCCAACAGCTCCCTACACTTAATATTACCCTGAAGCTCAACAAGTATTTTTGGAAAGGGTAATTAAAAGAAATCTGGTTAATTACCCCTTATAGAGTGGCTGTCATTTTAAAAACCAATATTATTTTGGATTTTGACAATTTGCAAATCTGTTTAAATTAAGACTTTCTTTGGTAACTAGAGACAAAAAAATATTATTTAATAATATTTCACAAAAGTAGAAAGACGCGAAGCATATTGAAAAGCCATGCTCACGGCTTATTAATTTGGTAGGCGGTATTGTACGGATGTTTATAAAGTAAATTTACCTTTTTGAACTCAATGCAAGCCTTGAAAAAATATATAAGTAATTATTACTATTTATAAAGGACAAATATTCTAAAGTTCTATAACATTATTCTTGGTTTTTTCGTACTTTTTCAATATTCTTGTCCACCTGTTTGTAAAAAAAATGAGTTTAATTTATTTAATTTTTAATTGATCCTAATTACCTTATTTTAAAACAGCACGTTTTTGACAAGGTGAAATTTTATATAAAGTAATGTTATAAGTCTACAGGCTTCGTTGACTTGTTAAGCCCTTGATAGCAAGTTAACATCATTTAAACTACAATTTGTTTAGATCATTTTGAAAAATTTACTTCATTGAAATCAATTTAAAAAAATGTGTCCATCGTTAAAAATTGATTTATAATTAAAAAACAATTTCTTGAGTGAAGACGACTAGTTAGTGACTTCACAAGCAGCCATTGGGGCGTAACCTTCCATCTTTTCTTTCAAGCGTAATCGAGTTTCTATCATAAATTATCACTTCTAACTATTAAGAAATATCTGGATTGGTTTCTTTTATTTTCGGTTTTCACAGATATCATAGTAAAAAACCAGCTGTCTGAATCTATTTTTGTCTAATCTAAATTTGTTAATTTATAATAAAAAAATTACTCATCCAACAAATCTGCTTCAGATTATAGAACAACAATGTGTTGTTTAATTTGTGATAAAATCATTAAGAGAAAGAATTTGGTTTTAAAGCTAAAGCGATGATTTTAAAAACCATTATTCTGATCTTATTTATTGTATAAAACAGATAAAATTTTGTGATAGAAAAAGAAAGAAAAATAAATTTTATTTTTATCATTTTATCGTGCTAAACGTTATGAGCAGATGGTTAAATAATTTATCTGATTTTGATAGATTTGAAAAATTAAGTGGCTATCAGATATAATTACACAGAACCAATCGCAGATTGAAGGACAATTTATAAGTATTTAATTCAATTGCAATCTCATTATCTATCAAAAATAGATCTGCAGAAACTAATGCAGAATTCATCAGCAACGAAATGGAAAATGTGCCAAATACATAAAGTATTTGTTCGAGGAATAAAGTTAAGTCGAAGGTCTAATTACAGATTATTACTTTGTATGTATCGCATAGTTGGAACGCGTGTCTTTTCATATTGTGGAATTCCTAAAAATAAATTAAGTAAATTAACAAGTGACATGTTTAAAATTTTTAAATGAAATATCTGAACTTAAAATTTAAACTGATAATAAGTCATCTAATTATTGAATAGTCTCCGCATACATTTTTTAACGAATTAGCCAAGGCTTAATGCAATGACTTAATTTTTCTCAAATTTCGCAATAACGGTTTTCTCCTTAGTTTCCGGATGATCAAGAGAGTCCCAATTGATTTAGCTATTGTAAGCAGTCAATTTGTTTCTGTAGGTAAATTCTTTGAAATTCAATAGACTTGTATTTTGAAACAGAAAGAAGCATTTCGCAGGAACAATAATTATTCATTCTTTTTCAATATTTTGTCTTTTAATAAATAAAATTCACGTTATCGTAAGGAAAAAGGCCCACTTACTTTAAGCCACTTAATGGAAGAGCTCAAATGTTTTTGTTTATCTTGTTCTTCCTCTGTATAACAACAAAATAATACACATAAATGACTTCTTGCGTAGCATAGAAGCGATTTAACGGTAAAAATATTAAAAAGTTTTTAGCGTTTCAACGCTATAAATTTATAATTTATTTGAAGTCAGTAGTACAGTTTCGCTGATATTATATATACAGGGTGTTTTTTTTTGCTCGAAAAAGTGAAGACTATGGTTTCAGCAAGACGGTGCCCCGCCTCATTACCACAGAGCCGTGAGATATTACCTAAACAACGAATTTCCACAACGATGGATAGGTAAAAACGGTCCCGTACACTAACCAGAAATTTCGCCCGATCTGACTCCGTTGGATTGCTTTCTTTGGGGCTTCGTCAAGGACAAGGTGTACGCCACTCTGGTTGAGACCCTTGAAGAGCTGCGTCAACGAATTGTAAGCGCTTGCCGGGAAGTAACCCCGGAAATGATTCAAGCCGCCTTCGACAATATGATTGTTCGCGACCAAGCTTGCATCGCAGCCGAAGGTGGGATTTTCGAAACGTTCTTATAAATTTTGTTTTTAAGTAGATAAATAAAATGTCTCTTGGTTTTTTCAAAAAATTCGCATTTTTCAACCTACGAAATTAAATCGTGTAATACCTTCTTCGCCATTGTCTCCTCGATTTTTCAGCGGTGTTTAAGGCATTAAACACCAGATTAACCAATTTCTGACTTTCATTAAGTTACACTACTCTCCCAATGGATTTCAAAAACTTGTCACTTTTTCAAGTCGTATTTTGTCAGTGAAAAAGATGTCTATTTTTTTGGCGCCAACGCTATTTCTACGTTTTCGGTGACGCTCTACAATTTTCTCATTGAAAATTTTATTATAGCACCTAGCGGTTAGAATTTAAATTCTCAAAAACGTGAAAATATTTGGTAGAAAGTGTCCCCCGGCACGTATAATGTGCAGTACAAATTTACAACTTTCTAGAAAACATAGTTTTGAAAAAAAATCACTTTTTCGAGCAAAAAAAAAGACCCTGTATATTTGTACGTATGGCTATTTTATCTAAGGTATTGATTGTTAACACAAATAATTCCAAATGGGAAGATGACCCTTTGGTTATCAAAGTTGGTTTTGGGCATCGAGTGTTTGTTCCAGTCCGATTGATAATATGGTTTTGAAATTCCTTTTACTACTTATCAGTAATTATTTTGCCAGTATTTCAAGTAGGGTGGGGTTCGTAAAGGATAACTAACGTTGCTTTAATTTGCTTTAATTAAGTTATGTTACTTTAAACCTAATGTAAACTTAATAAGCGTTTATTTTAAAAAGCTTATTTTCTTAATATGGTTGTGAAAAATAATTTTGTTCAATCTTTAATCGATTGAGGTTCTTAAAGGTGAATAACCGATGAATATAAATACTAGGTTTCGAGCAATAGAAGAGAGATTAAAGTGAAAATATATAATCTTCGTAGTACTCTGTAGACTTCGAGAGCCCCTGGCATTGTAATTTACGAAAATCAGTGTATGAGTTCACTTACTTTTTTTCTCTCTAGCGTCATGTCTAGAACAAAAGGAAGTAAGGATTTCCTTTGAACAGCTGTCCATTTCCACTCTAGTTTCAACTATCTTCATACAGCGAACAACTTGTAAACCCTGAAGATAATTCTTTGGTCAATTGGCTTGACGCAACAATCATTTGACAAAAAATAGCTAACATTTATATAATTCGGTATCAAAAAGATCTTGATATTCATTAATATTTAATGGAGGTGTCAATGAGCTGAGTCAGATCAAAGTGACTCGCCAATCCAAAGGTGCTTACCATTTTCATTAATCATGGATTATGTTATCGCCCAGTTCTCAAATTAAATTAATCTATTCATTTATTATAACCGTAATTTGTAATCGCTGTTCTAACGGCGCAATTGCTTTGTAATTGCCGTAAATAATTCGTTATCATTTTAAATAGCCCTCTTTAATCATTGTACTATCTTAACGGTATTTTCTTTAGTCGCTGTACTCTCTTCTATCCGCCAAAGGTAAAAGTAATTTGTATTTGAACAATTGTAAATATACTAGTTATTTATGTTTCTGTTTTTGCCATGTTTGAATGTAGTTTATTAAGGTATAATATCATTCAATCTGATCACTGTCCTCCGAAAATGTATGTCTCAAGGCTCAATTGTCACATTGGTCGCTTATATATACTGATACATGCTCTTCAATTACTATATATACCTTGAGCTAGATATTTAATCTGGATACAGAAATGTGATAATAAAGTTCTATTGTTTTGACGTTATCTAATAATAAAATTACCAAGTCTGCTTTCGATAGGGTCATCTTAAAAAAATAAAATGATGTACTTAATATGAACAGGGCAAGTATAAACTGAGTAATAATTTCGTAA
Organism: Leiobunum rupestre; assembly: GCF_980474605.1. Lineage (NCBI taxonomy): Eukaryota > Metazoa > Arthropoda > Arachnida > Opiliones > Sclerosomatidae > Leiobunum > Leiobunum rupestre. Next base: position 18,343,760 of record NC_143388.1, read on the forward strand.
GCCACCTTTGGTTACAAAAATAATATTTTTACTGATGATTTATGATTAAATTAAATAACAATATTTAGAAAATCAACTAAAAAAATTAGGTACTTACTTTAAGGAATCGGGTGCCCGCATCCACTCGCAGCTGTGAAAAGAAAATGAATTACAAAAAGAATCTGATGCCTTATTTGAAAATTAAAAGGTGAAAGGATTACTTGATGAATGTTTTCGATGTGGCTACAAAACTAATAAAGATGATTTTATCTGCTTATTAATAAGTAAGTACTGATAATCTAAACAAAACCATACTTACTTCGTCACTTAATTTTTTGTATTTTGTGTTATGGTTTATAACCAAGGTCTGTTCAAAATATTTATATTTAAAATTAGTGATATTGCAGTTCAAAAATAATAATTGAAAAAAGATCAAGGTTCCATTACTCTTTGACCTATCCGCAGTGTGCATTCAGCAAAAACATTTCAACACCATTATACATCCCACTAACTGATAATTGTGAGTAATGCGTCGATCAATTTGCTGCATTATAGTTAGTTAGAGACGGGCGTGTATATTAAGACAAATACAGACTGCTCAAGGGATTGCAAGAATTACAAAATAATATCAACCTTCAACACGTTTGAAGTTTGTGAATATTTTGTAAAAACCGTTATAACGACTCAAGCTATCTTGAGCGGAAAAAATATATTTAATGTGGAAAAAACAAAATGTTACTGGCAAACATTCATCGACTGCCTCTGCATATAGGTCAATACACATTTCTGGATTAAGTAGAGTGACCATATTTATAAAAATAATATTATTAATCGCCTGAAAATGCACTTTTAAAATTGAATTATTAATAAAATATTACATAAAATTAAAAAAACACGTTATCTTGGTACGGAATATCGATTTTTAGAATAGATAATTTTAATATGATTTCTTGTTAAGTAAAATTTTACCTAATATTATTTTGAAATATTAAAGAAACTCGATTTAAAGTTTCTTTAAAGTTGCATTTAGAAACTTTAGGAACTGAGCACCCAATAATTTGAACGGCACTTCTTTGCAATTTTTTTATCCCTTAAATTATTTTAGTTTAAGTAAAGGGGAACATTCGAGACACTTCATATTTACTTTAAAAATACAATTGAGATTTTAAATAATTGCAAATTGGGTGTAATTACATTTTTGATCTTCATTTCTGAATATTTTAGACACGCTTCATGGTATGGTTTGGCACTCTAAACAAATAAATAAAAGATTTCATTTTTACTTAACATGATGGTACAAACATAATATACGATTTAAAGCAAAATTTAAAGAAAACTGAAAGTGAAGTTAAATAACTAATATACTTGAAAGCGAGGATTGTAGTCCAAAAAGATATAACGCTCCAGGTATTTATATTTATATCTTGACCGCAGCCTATATCGATCATGAGTTACCCCGCTTAAGCGGCAATCACAATCATTATAAATGACAAAAAATGAGCGAGTGCCAATAGCCTCGCTAGGAACGTCAATTTTTTACCAAAATATCAAATAAAAAAGAATATAATATGAAATAAATACTAAATACTACAAAGTTTGATAGAAAAACCTGAACCAACAGAATTTAAAATTATATTTTGGTATAGACTTTGTTTAGTCCCAAAATGTAGTCGCTATTTCCTCTCACTCTGTCCGCCATTGTCTCTTACATAAAGCAGTGATCGTAGGAGATTATTTGTCAAATGTGTCCCATTTCTGTACACTTCAGTTTCGGGCTTTTGTTACAGCGCCTTGTAGTATTGGTTTGTCCCGATTTTAAATATTAGCCAACTCATTTGTGTTAATTCTGTGTTAGTATAAATTATAATCGACAAGTAAGGAACACCTCGAAAACGTTAACGTAGGAACTTGAAGGAGTGTAGATTGTACACAAAGAAGCTACGTCTACACTTCTAGATGTTTGGTATTCACGTTTTCAGGGGTGCGTTACCCTATACCGGTATATTTAAACGCTCTTCTGGCTGTGCATTAACAAAATATCGAAAAATTATTGCTATAAACATTGGGGGGATTGTAATTCGAGACAACTTTTTCTTCACAATTGTGTTTATTGCTGTTTATTGCTGTATTTATACAAAGACAAATGAAATTATCTCCCACATCTTTGATGATGCTTGTCTTCAAAAACATGATTGCATTTGATGCTTTAGGTTTTTCTACACTGCTTTTCAAAATTTCCAACCACTAAGAAAATATATCTTTGGTTAATCTTGTTAATTTATCTCACACGATATTCTTCTAAAAGTTAATATTTTTGTTCAGTTTTATTAAAAAATTAAACACAACATTTTCCGTTTTGGCTGGAGTACAGATTACGGAAATTGTTAAAAATTAAATAAAATATTAACAGTTATCATTTTGAAAAATCGCAAATCCAATAAGTCGCGTTCTCATTTTAGGATGAAGGAGATATTTCACAATATAGCAAAACCTCATTACCCAATATTTGAAGATATTCTTAAAAATAGTTTTTAAGAAAGCACTGTTTTTAAAAGGAATTCAAACAGTGCGTCACCTGCTCACGAGATTAGCTATACTGACCTCCTCACAGTCTTCCATGGAGTACTTTTCGTACAATCGCTGATAATGATTGATTTTTTTTTCATTTTCTGAAAATTAATTTAATTATATTTATAGAAACAGTAATATTTCTAAAGCATCATTTTAAATTAAAGTGTAGAAACTTTATTATAAAACCAGATTTTCTACCATATCTGCAGGCCTGCTTACCGTACGAGTAATATGTGCTTAATACGTACGAGGCTTACAAATGTTTAACAAGATGAAGTTATTCAGGTTAGTCAGATCAGGTTCATATTTTACAGTTAGCAATGTGATCTAAAATTTTATACGACTCATTATCCTTGTAATATTCCGTACTTTTCATTATCTGTCCTAATATACGTTTAAGCTTAATCTATTGAAAATTAAAGGAGAACGTGCACGAGTCCGCGCTAAAGAGAGAGGCACGTGTAAAAAGGCCGTTATTAAATGGAACGTTTGACGGAGCGGTGGATAATAAATTTCTTATACCTAAAACTTGCATAAATTATAAAACCAATAATTTTAACTAGTATCAAATCCACATAGTAAAACGGAAGACACGATATTGGCGACGGAGATTCATCGAACCCACACCTAACTTCTATCAACTTCATCGTAACATTGATTGCATCGTTCTCCCATTCCCCAACGAATATAGTAAGCCTAACGCTAGCATCTTAAATCTTTTCTTCTAAAGCCCGTGACAAAACACGCGCCAACTTTTCAAAACACTCCTCAACAAACGAACTTTTCAAACAATGACTCTGCAACCGACCAATTTTCCACCATTTTCCGTACAAGAAAATCGCGATGACGTTGGCACCAGATGGGAAAATTATCTCAAACGATTTAATACGTTTCTCATTGCGTATGACATTAACGATCCAGCCCGCAAGAAGAATCTCCTATTACTATACGCTGGTGACGAGGTCCAGGATATATACGATACCTTGCCCATCCCACCACCTCCACAACCGCCAGCCCTTGCTCTTAATGCATTCGACGCTGCAGTTCAAATACTCAATGATCATTTTTTAACCCGCCGTAACACCACTTACGAAATTTTCAAGTTCAGAGGTGCGCGCCAACGTGAGTCTGAGTGTATCGACGAATACCACACTCGTCTACGATCATTGTCCAAAACCTGTGGATTCGCCGATCCCGACGTGGAGATTCTACGTCATATAATACAAACTTGCACTTCACGACACCTACGTCGAATCGCTCTTCGTGATCCTGCCATCACATTAGATGAACTCTTGACAACTGCTAGGTCCTATGAACAAGCTGACGAACAAGCGACAAAGATTGAAAATCAGGAATCGTCAGACATCATTTCATCACGCAGCTCCGTTGATACGACTCGCCGTAATGCATCACGTCACCCACGTCAGCTTGAATCACACTCTAACCGTCCCACTGCTACCCCGCAAAGTACTACAATTTCACGACGAGCTCAACCAGTGCAGACACGTCAAACTTACCCGTCACGGAGCTCTAATCTTAGCTGCTACAATTGTGGAGGTCAGTTTCCCCATCATCGTGGACGATTTGGCTGCCCTGCGTGAACCGAGCAGTGCTCGTGGTGTGGACGCTATGGCCATTTTGATAAATTTTGTCGAACAAAACAAATGGAAATGAAACAACACGACACTAAATACACCACTACCGAAATCCACCAAATTGACACCGAGCAGCCGGACACTCATTCAGAAGCATCCCCGACTCTCACTCGCTTATATACGCTAACACCCTTTTCTGATTCCGGTATTAGCAATCCATTCTACCCTGTTTTACCTCCGTTGGATAGATCGGACACAATCTAATACAGATATTCAACGTTGGAGGTACGAATATGAAAGCGCTAATTGACATTGGAGCCTGTGTTAACATCATGAACTATGACACTTATCAAAGTTGAAAAAAACGACCAGTTCTAACGTCGTCGAACATTCGGGTCTTTCCATTCGCGTCAATGGAATCACTTCCTCTACTGGGGAAATTTTCATCCGAACTAACCTACCAAACACAATCATCCGAAGCAACGATTCACGTTTTACACCCTGAGAAGACAGCGTATAATATAATTGGTGCGTCCACCCTTCAAAGATTAAATTTACTCCCGGATCTCATGAACCTCGTTGAAATCTCCTCAAGAAAGTAGCTGGACAACGCTCATAAACGAATATCAACAACTCTTCAGTGGAATTGGCAATTTTAAATTGCATCTACATATTGATCCGTTTGTCTCACCAGTCGCGGTTAATCATCAACGCATACCATTCCATCTTAGAGAACAAGTCAAACAAGAAATTCAAGAACTCGAACGTGAGGACATTATTGAGCGGGCAGTCGGTCCTACAACCTGGCTATCTCCATTGGTCATAGTTCCGAAAAAACCAAGTCAAATTACTCACTCTCAAAAAAACGAAGAAGCTAATGAAAATGAAGGACCACACCTTAACGCCGAATCTCATACCGGCTTACTAACTCCGAATTCCAGTATACGAGTTTGTGTTGACATGCGCATTCCAAATACCGCGATAAAATGAGAACGGCACACTCCACCAAAAATGGAAGACCTCATATATAACATGAACGGAATGACTGTTTTCTCCAGACTAGACTTGAACAAGGGGTACCACCAGATCGAATCAGATAAAACATCGCGTGAAATAACTACCTTCTCGACTCATATGGGCCCATTTCGATATAAAAGGTTAGCGTTTGGAATAAATTCCGCAGCAGAAATATTTCAGAAAGTGATCGAAAATGTCATTAGGGATATTCCGAACACAATTAATACGAGCGACGACATACTCATTGGTGGACGTGATTTGACAGATCACGACTTGAAACTTTCAGAAGTGCTGAAGAGAATATCATCCGCTGGTCTTACATTAAACAAGAACAAATGCGATTTTGCGAAGCCGGAAATAATCTTCTTTGGATCCTAAAAAAATTGAAACTCTTCAAATACTACCATCACCACGTAACATCACTGAGCTCCGCAGATTTTTAGGTTTGGCCAATTATTGCGCTCGATTCATATCCAACTTTGCAACTCTCACCGAACCCTTACGACACTTACTTAAAAAGACTACTGAATTTCTTTGGACTCAAACACACCAAACAGCACTCGACCGAATAAAGACTGAAATAAAAAACTGTTCGTCTCTAAAATTGTACGATCCTGCCAAGCCTACAACGGTGATTGTCGATGCGAGTCCCATGGGAGTCGTTGCAATCCTTACTCAACACGACAGCGACGGACAAGAGAATATTGTCGCATTTGCAAGCAAATCATATTCCGCCACTGAACAACGGTATTCGCAAATCGAACGTGAAGCTCTAGGCATTGTCTACGGTTGTGACGATTTATACCTCAATGGCTCTACTTTCACAGTTCTCACTGACCACAATCCGTTAGTTGCCATCTTTAATAACCCCCGCACATTAACATCAAATCGCATACAACGCTGGATCCTTCGCCTGCAACACTACAAATTTCGAGTTGCTTACCAGCTCAGCAAGAATAACCCCGCTGACTATATGTCCCGACATCCGGCCATGTCAGCTCAGCCAAATACGAACGATTACAGCCTCGACGCAATGGATCTCACCGCCTTTGGTGCAATTTCAATGTCGGATGTTGTTACCGCCACAGCTAACGACTCGATACTACCCAAAGTTAAAGAAGCCATCTATGATTCGAAATTATGGGACAGTTACAACCCAACGGCCACAGACAAGACAGCTTGGAACGCTTATAAAAAACTTCGACTTAAACTTTCAGAAACCCAAGGCTCTGTCTTTCGAGGATATAGAATTATTCTACTAAACGCACTCATTGAACAAGCCATAAGTATTGCCCATGAAGGGCATCCTGGAATCGTTCACACTAAACAAATATTACGTGACAAAATATGGTTTCCAGGAATAAATGAACACGTTGGTTTAAAAGTCGGTAAATGCATAGCCTGCCAAGCGAATGTACCACACCATCAAAACCAGCCAATACAAATGACCGTTTTGCCCGACCATCCATGGCATTCTGTGGCCGTTGACCATTTTGGCCCAACGCCATCTGGAAATTATATTTTGGTGGTGGCCGACGAATATAGCCGTTACCCTGTTGTTGCCACAGTACCTTCTACATCATCCCATATCAACATTACAGTGTTACCAGAAGAAAATAGGGGGAAGTACGCTTCTAGTCAGCATTGGAAAGGCGTCACTTTTCACGAATTTTCGCGCCAGAACGGTTTGGCGGGAAATCGCGGATGAATACATCGTTTAAATAATAAATTTTTATCAAATTGAACAATCGTAACATATTGTCCTTTTCATTATCTGCTAAATGAGCTAAGGCGTCTTTACTCTCGTCGTTTATCGCCGTGTTGAAACAAAACAAAAGTGGAACTACTTTTTCATTTTGGTTAATTATGCGTAAAAAGGTGTTTTCGTGGGTCACACGACGCCTTCTACAGCTCAAAGCTACAGATACGTACTTCCCCTATTTTCTTCTGGTGTTACGAAATATCTTTTCCATGTTCGGAATTCCAACCAACGTCAAAACGGATAACGGGCCTCCGTATAACTGTAATCAATTTCAGGTCTTCGCAACCGAATACGGGTTCAATCACAACAAAGTGACGCCGAAATGACCGCAGGCTAATGGCTTAATTGAACGACAAATGCTCGCCAAAACCATTCGAACCGCCCTTCTAGACCGTACGAACTGGGAAGATGTCTTGCCAAATTACTTGATGAACTTCAGGGCATGTTCTCATCCAACAATAGGGCAACCACCAGCCCTCCTATTCTTTAACCACCCAATTCAAACGAAACTACCTGCAATTTTACCATCTTCCCCTTTCGATAAGGTGGTACGTGAAAAGGATAACGAAGGAAAACTACAAATGAAGAACTACTCTGATGATAAACGAAAATCATTTCCACACACTATTAGAGTTGGCGACCGTGTCCTGCCGAAACTCTTACAACGCAACAAGTTCAATCCCCTATACGACCCACATCCTTGGACAGTCATTGAAGTGCATGGCTCGAGTATTACTATTCAAAACAAAGAAGGAAAAAGGCTAAAACGAAATTGCTCACTGTTGAAACCCATAAATTGCGGTGAGCCAAAAACAACGCGTGGAAAAGACACCTCACTTGATATTTATAACAATATTTTCGAGACCCATCCCAAACCACATCGAGTAGATTTACCACCAAGGGTACAACCAATTAACGCTCCACCAAGGGCACAGCTACTGAATGACCCACTGATGGCACGGCCAATCAACGGTCCACCACGGCCACAGTCGCCCAACGTTCCTCCGAGGGCGCAGGCCTTACAATCTTCGCCCAAACGAAGTTATCAAACCACCGGATCGTTTCCAACCAAGATCGCATTTCACACATCAATTTGAAAACTATAACAACACAAAATTACATGTTATCTTTTATTTTATTTTATTTTGTTTTGCAAAGGGAGAAATGTAATATTCCGTACTTTTCATTCTCTGTTCTAATATACGTTTAAGCTTAATCTATTGAAAATTAAAGGAGAACGTGCACGAGTCCGCGCTAAAGAGAGAGGCAGTTAGGAAATGGAACGTTTGACGGAGCGGTGGATAATAAATTTCTTATACCTAACACTTGCATAAATTACAAAACCAATAAGTTTAACTAGTATCAAATCCACATAGTAAAACGGAAGACACTATAATCCTAAGAAAACGATCTTAACTGCTCTGATAATTTATGTAACCCAATTAGGTTTCGATTTAAACTTTCTGGCTTGCATTTTGACTAAATTCAACAAATCTGATAATAAACTAATAAAAAATAAAAATGTTTTATTTATCTGAGGGTAATCGTGGATTATATAATACGAGATATATCGCTATTTCTGTTTCAGGTCATTTATCGCAACTCTTGTTTGAGAATCGTTTGGTAGCACTACAATCGTTGTAATCAAATTCCAATAATAAAAAATTTATCATAGAAAATTTTTATGAATTTTATATTTGATATATTTTACACATTTAACATATTTTATATATTTTACATATTTTATATATTTAACATATTTTAAATTTTTACATATTTTATATATTTAACATATTTTATATATTTAACATATTTTAAATTTGTACATATTTTATATATTTCATATATTTAATTTATTAAATTTATTTCATACATTAAATTTATTAAAATTATTTCATACATTCAATTTATTTCATATATTTAATTTATATCATATATTTAATTTATATCATATATTTAATTTATATCATATATTTAATTTATTTCATATATTTCATATATTTCATATAATTAATTTACTTCATATATTTTATATATTTCATATATTTAATTTATTTCGTATAATTTATTTCATATATTTCATATATTAAATTTATTTCATATATTTCATATAATTTATTTCATATATTTCATATAATTTATTTCATATATTTCATATAATTTATTTCATATATTTCATATAATTTATTTCATATATTTCATATAATTTATTTCATATATTTCATATAATTTATTTCATATATTTCATATAATTTATTTCATATATTTCATATAATTTATTTCATATATTTCATATAATTTATTTCATATATTTCATATAATTTATTTCATATATTTCATATAATTTATTTCATATATTTCATATAATTTATTTCATATATTTCATATAATTTATTTCATATATTTCATATAATTTATTGTATATATTTCATATAATTTATTTCATATATTTCATATATTTCATATAATTTATTTCATATATTTCATATAATTTATTTCATATATTTCATATAATTTATTTCATATATTTCATATAATTTATTTCATATATTTCATATAATTTATTTCATATATTTCATATAATTTATTTCATATATTTCATATAATTTATTTCATATATTTTATTTATTTCATATATTTCATGTTTTATTTTGGCGGAATTGATTGTCGATTTATATAGATATCGTAAAAATAAGGCCATACTTATAAAGTTTAATGCATTTATAAAATCGGAGGTTTCGACTCGCACACGCGAAACACGTACTCCTTCCCTTTTATAGTCTTAAATAAAAGGATTTACATATTTCTCAAAGCCGAATAACGAGCCTTCAAGATAGAAACAAGTTGAGCAAATGTTGTAAACAAATTTATTTCGAGGTGGCGAAAGGTTGGCAGATTCAAAATCTTAATTCGCGAAAGCATCATTAATTTATAAGTTGTACACGGTCTAGTTATATTTATTAGAAATTTTCATACAAAATTTTTTTAAATAAAGGATGATCTTAAAGGTTACCTTTAATGTAGTTTACAAAGCATTGAGAGTAAATCATATCGCAAGATTCATCTTTCGAGAACAATTCCGAATCATTTCCCCAGTCTTCATTAGCAACATCGCTGTCGAAATCTTCGTTGTCACTTTTACGTTCTTTTTTAAATATTAAAATTTGCATAAGAATATTACTTAGTTATTGATAATAATGTTAAATACCGTTATCGTGACCAATATTTTCACTGTAAGAAGTAATTAAAATGCTTAAAAAAACTATAAATATTGAGAGCACACATGCTTTTTCGAAATACATTTTGTAGAAAACACTCTGGTATTTTTGCAGAGTGCTTTTATATCCCTAGAATATTTAAACAACTAATACAAGAAAACGAATTTTCAGTTGTTAACTTCCTTGTTGTTGCTTCTACTAACATTGTCAATAAGTTCCCTTGTTGTAGCATTTTTCATGATGACTGATTTGGTTTCGAAACCTTTTTCTGGTGTTCCAAAGATGATAGACTTTCTAATATTTTTTTAACCTTGGTGGTCATATCGAGCTACAATATTTGCTCATTATTTGAACAGCTTTTAAAACAAAACCAAATTTCCGGTATTTTGCTTCCTGGGTTTTGACTTGCACTAAATTCTAGGTTAGAAATTACGCTCTTTCGTCCATCAAAATGTATCAGCTATTTAAATAGATTACAAACGAGATTTTCAATAATATGCCTAGCACGAAGGGCACTATCAGTATACAAAGAAACCTGTGTCACCTTGATTTCGCAAGACACATTCCTGGAAATAAATAGAGCACGCTAAAAGAAAGAGCTTTTAATCAACCGCCTTATCGCAGTGTTAAAAAGTTACTTGGAAATGAAAAAAGTAAGCTTCGACGGTGGGCGAAAGGTAATTTGTGAGCCCTAGTCTAATATTAAATGATAAATTGAAAGATAATGGGATTTTTATCAAAAACCGCAAAATCAAGCAGCAGGGAAATGCGAATATTAAGGTTTGGGTTCGTGTGATAGGTAAAAAAACGACTTTGTAAGCAAACCAAAGTAACCAGCATAGAAAAGTAAACTTGTACTTAATACAGATTTTCCTACTTTGTTCTTCTGTGTTTAATTAAATTCTTTGAAACTTTTCTTATTTACTCATTTGTTTTTTGTTATTTATTTCTATTCCCGCGCTTTCGCCAATTCATCGTACCCCTGAAATCGCAATTCTCCGCTGCTTGTTTTTGCGCTTGTTGCAGCCTTCGTCAAGGGGCTAGTAGGCGAGAAACTTTAATAACAATTGGCAAAAGTTCATTAATGTCCTTTTAGAAGTAAAATGAGTTTGAAGACAAAGCCATTTTAACTTTATTGACACGGTTCCAAATAAAATAAAAACATTTTGTCGTTACGAACGATTTTAATTATCAAAATTAAAGATAAAATGTCATAAGATTTCTAAAAGAATGCTTTGAAGTTGGTCTAATTCGTTCTGTGGTTAATATGGCCCGCCCGAGAACGCTTATTGGGTTAGAAGTTCAAAGATTCAATCGTGCGTCTATTTGGTAAAACCAGTCGAAATATTATTTGTACCTCTCTCCAGGTTACATGCCAATCACAAAAAAAAAAGTTTAAACTTTGTGTCGATCTGACACCAGTCTTTTAGGAATCTACTGCTGGTTGAATCTTTGAGCTTCTAACCCATTTTTCTTAAGCCCGTCCGTGCAATAAGCGTTCCTAGACCAATGTGCCATATTAGCTACAAAACGAATTATACAATTTTAAAACCATTCCTTTAGAATTTTTATAACATTTGTATCTTTAAATTAAAATGGCTTTGTCTTCAAACTCATTTTACTTCTAAAAGGACATTAATGAACTTTTGCCACTTGTTATTAAAGTTTCTCGCCTTACGGATAAAAACAATTGATAGTTTAATGAAAACAATTTGGTTCAAGGAAGAATATTGTTTGCCAGATTTAAGGCTGTGTCCGGTTGTTTGGGGTAGTTTTTTGGGAGCCCATATCTCTGAAACGAAGCACTTTAGGACCCATGTCTATTAGACAATTTTTACTCATAGAGACCCATAGAATGCATATAGAAAGTTTCGGTACTCTTATCCGTAACACCCTGTATAATATGGGTACAGTTACTTTACATATAGGTCGGGTCAGTTTCTTATACAATATAAGTTAAGTAATTTGTGAGCTCTAGTCTAATGTTAAATGATAAATAGAGAATGAATGGAATTTTCCCCCCTTATTAAGCCAAATGTCTTGCACCTGAATAAACAGGGTGTTTTTATATTTTAAGGTGGTGAGTTGAGAAGTATCTGTTTTCTTTCTCATTTTCCTACTATGAGTTAAAAGAGCGCCAGAGAGCTTCAAAGTGCGGCCTGCTAGTACCTGGAAGTAGGTATTGGTAAAAGTTCGTAAGACGGGCATGCGCCGGTTCGGGTTACTTTCATGGTAGATACGTTGAGCAGCCAAAGCATTGTCTTCCGCTAGCCCATGCATGAAATGAACACTCTATTGTTGTAATTTGAAGTTTACTTTTTTTCGCTGGTTACCTCGATTTGTTAACAAAAACCTTTTTTACCTATCACACGAACCCAAACCTTAATGTTCGCATTTCCCTGCTGCTGGGTTTTGCGTTTGTTGCAAACTTGCAGCCTACTTCCAGGTGCAAGTAGGCCACACTTTGAAGCTATCTGGCGCATTTTTAACTCGCCGTAGGAAAATGGGGAAAAAACAGGAATACTTCTCAACTCACCTTCAACAACTCCTTAATATTTTTGCATAACCCTTCGAAACACCCTGTATTAAATACAAAATGCTTTTATCAAAGCAATTGAAAGGTTGATTTAAGGGGGAGTAGTTGAGATCTACTATTGAAAATGTTTTAGGTTTAAAGAGTTAGATTTTGGAATTTTAAAAAGTGAAATATATTTCTAAAATAATTTCCATAAATTTTCTTAACTTTTATATATTTTAAAACCCTTCCCTTAAATTTGAGCCTTGAAACTGTAACAGTAAACTGAGAAAATTTTAAATTGTAAAGGAGTACGCGTGTTTAGTTCTGATTTTTTTCTATTCTAATCGAAATATTTAAACCAATTTTTAAAATCACGCGCATTTAACCATGGATAGGGCTGTATGTTCAAAATCTAGAAAGAAAAAGACAAAAATACGAGGTTGGCTACATGGCCTGATACGGCACCATATTTGTCAAATGAAAAGCTTATTTCTGGGCTTCTGGCGTTGATTTTCAATCCGATAGACGTCTGCTACGTTGTTGTACTTGTAACTAGCTCGTGCTGATTTATTTTGAAAATTAGTCCCTCGTAACTAATGAGTTATAAACTAATTATTTTGCTTTTTTATGTTAAATTAAAAATGTTGTATGAATATAAAAGAAATTAAACGGTTAAAGGATGTTATATATGTAATATCCTAATTCTATCTATAATAGCCTGCATTTTTTTCAAACTTTTCGTTTAAAGTAGAATCATGAATTAATAAACCTCATCAAGCCATGGTTGAATTACACATAACAACACGGAGCTTTATACAGTTTTGGCATGCCTAATGAAAATCTGAGGCTCCACACAAGTCGAGTAAGCGCTGGTAGTAAAAAAGTGACTTAAGAGTTACATTAAAACAGCAATTTTTCTTTCTTGAAAGGCCTATGATAATTTATTGTTATTGGAAGAAAACCATGACTTATATTTTCTAAGCCAAAGGGCAAGACACACCTCTCACTTTGCACTTGCAAGCGCTCTATAGGAAGAAAATGTCATCTGTTGTTCGTGAAAATAGAAGCTATAGTTACATTGTTACCCCCTGTGGCGCCATATGGCGAGAAGTTTTTTTGTGTCTTTTTTTTATTTCCTTAATTAAAATGCCCTCAATCGAGGATGAAAAATTATTAGTGTGAAGTGTTTGGTTTTTTTTGTATTAACCAGTTAATCTTTTTTTTTTCTCTAATAAAAACTGAAACCCCGCCTAACGGGAGAAAAATGAAACAAATCGATCTCTCCTAGTAATAATAAACGTAAATAACCATAAGTAAGCCAACAAGAAAATTCAAAAATAAAGTTAGTTACCGTTAAACCCCTATAAATATATTTAAATGTTTATCAAATTTAAATAAAATAAACAAATTAAAACCCCTAGTTAAAATAAAACCTATAAAATCATAATCATAAATATTAAATTATGTCGTTTGTTAAATGTTAATTCTATGTTTTTCGTTATGTGTCCCCTGGACAAACGTTAATAGAAATAAGGCTGTTTTCATTATGTATGTATCCCATAGTGCTATATTGGGATAATTTCCCATAGTATCCATTAAGTTAATCAAAAATCCCCAATTGATTAAAAATCCTTTAATAAATTTAAATAACTCCTTCGATACTTGGTATGACATGAATGGTATGGTTAGAAAGCCCCAGAAAAATCCCAGAAGATAAATATAATTTAAATTTCTAAATATTAAAATTAAATTAGAAAACCCTTAAAACTGAAAAGTTTATTTAAAACCAGAATTTAGAGAAATCTATTCTATTCATTGTCCCACCTTCATGTTATTTTCCCCAAGATAGACAATCCGGCGCCCAGAAAAGTAGATAAGAAGCCCAGAAGGCCAGATTGCACCATGACGCGACAGTTCCGAACAGAAAAGAGCGTCCGAATTACCCCCCCCCCCTTCTCATGCAAACTATATAGCGGCCGACCTCACCCCTGCCTTACAGTGTGAAAGGTCATATTCGGCTCTGGAAAAATCCCCGAAATTTAGTTGCCAAGGACGCAAAATAAACAGTCATCCAAAAGGGGTAGAAACAGAGACCCCTCCAGTATTATAACCACGCCTTCCAAACCCCGAGAAAACGTGACCACCAGAAAAATACACTACCAAGCCTACACTTCCGACACCCGATTTTTCCACCCCCCCCCCCTTAACGGAAGAAAAACAAAACCAGAGAACGCCAAGAAAAAAAAAGATTCTAACAGGAAGAGTTCCGAAACATAAGCGGAACTAGAAGAGATCCCCAAACCAGCCCGGGGTTAGGCCGCGATATCCCAAGAACGTAGTCCCCGATGTCCCAATAAACGATGCATAATGCACAATCTAAAAGAGGCGAAAAGCCCATCGCGTTTAATTTGAAATGAATCCCTAAATCCAAGAACGTTTTCCCCGGTGTGGAAAAAACTATCAGCAGATCGAGTCAACCAAAGGCACCCCTCCAAATCCACTGTCGTCGAAGTATCATAAGCGTGGGCGTGTGTCTTGCGTAATCCGGAACCCCGTAACCCGGAAGCTCCCGTCACCCGGAATCCCGTAAATCGAAGAGCAGCCACGAAGAACCAGATATTCGAGACACCAAGAAAAAGAGCCAGCGAAAAGAAGACCAAATCCCATGACAGCGAAACCGTAACGTTGAAAATTTCCTTGAAAACCCCCCTTTACTATCCCCTGAAACGAAAAAACAACGTTTAAGAATATACGCTAATCCACGACAGGTTAAAAAATTGAGTCTAGAGCCCCTAAAACCCTGTTAAATCAATACTCCCCAATAATTCCTTCAATACCAAGTTAGAGTGTTTTGTCAATATCCTGTCCCAAGAACGGGAAAAGCCCCGTGTAGAGAGCCCCGAACAATACCCCTTTATTCCAACCCGTATAAAAGCCAAACCCCCAACCCCAAAAGTATCTTAACAGATTTTTACCTCGCCACGTTATTATAATTTTGAGTTATTTCAGTGTCACGTGTAACGAGGTCATCCATGCTTATTCCCATAAAGAAAAATTTCCTCACAAAATGCCGGCCATTGGAAAGCTACAGAGTGAAACTACTCTATATGTATAGTTTAATGCTGTCATTTTACACGTAATCCTTTACAATTTGAAATTTCGCAGTTTACTGTTAAGGGAAGGGTTTTAAAATATATAAAAGGTGAGGAAAATCGATGGAAATTATTTTAGAAATATATCTCGCTTTTGAAAATTCCAAAAACAAAACTCTTTAAACCTTAAACATTTTCGATATCTGCACCTTCATAGATCTCAACTAGTCCCCTTTAAATGAACCTTTCAACTTTTTTGATAAAAGCATTTTGCATATTTTGCCTAAAATTTATATTTGTAAAAGAAAGCCATAAGTTGGAAAATAAAAAGATTTTATTTTAAAAATATGTTTAATAGAACAGATCAGTTCTTTGCGGTAGGATATTTTACTATATTATTGAATGTAATTAACAGTATTTAAAATAGTTTTAAATATATTATACTCAACTTAACATACATAATTGTTTTATGTCAAATTGACTTCTTATTAAATCTAGTGCGAAACTTTTTATTTTACATCCCCATTCAAAGTGAGCCAGCGTTATATCATCTAGAATCGCCAATTGTAGAAATTCACAGATTGAATCCTCGGAATGTAATTGGTTATTTTTGCATAAGGTCATTAATATTGAAATTGAAAGACAAAGCTACTTGGATAGGTTTTTTTTTATTAAATAGACAATATTTTGACATTTACATTTTGTATTTATAGCATTTTGGTATTTGAACTCTATGTGATTATATGAAAACTGAACAAGGGAAAACGTTGTTAACGATCATTTTCGAAATGTAATATTGATTAAAAATAGAGAATGAATACCCTTGCAAGAACGCTTATCTAATTATAACCATTTATGTACAATAGTTTATTTCGATAATAATGATGCGACAGAAACCCAATACATTAATAATTAGCCAATCTAATAAAAAGTGGTTTTAAACATTTGCTTAATTTCTGTTTTTGAGTTGGTTGACCAAATTAAAGATTTTTTAAAAGGTTAATCAAAATATTTCTCTAAACAGATTTGAGATTTGATATCTAAGTTTTAGTTCCTAAAAACAGATCTTTCCGACCATAACCCAAAGGGTTAAAAATTGCGCAAATAATCACATTCATATGGTTTCTTTATAGGGTTAAACTAACTAATTCGCGTTTCGTTACTTTTTTTCTAAAACCAGGTATCTCAAGAAATTTGTTCTTAGTTAAATATAATTTTAATGAACGTGTTTGCGGTTTGATATCTTATTTCCCAAACCAGGTATCTAAAACAAATCGGTTCAATGAGTAGAAATTATTTTACTTAGTTTGGCTCAAATAAAATCATATTAAGCTAAGCAACTTTGCATGCCATTGATTAATCTAGCCTGGTTAAACTGCGCAGGAGGGTGGTGACAAGCCCTTCGTGACACGCGAGCCAACAGCTCCATATACTTACTTTTACCGTTAACCTCATCAATTTTTTATGGAAAGGGAACACCTCTTGAACCGGTGGACAGGGAATTTGAAAACTCAACGGCAGTGGAGTATGAACGAGTTTTTACCCAGTGCCATAAATAAGGATCGAACCCGGCTCCTCTTGCTGTGAGGGGAAAGTGCTCACCACTCCGCCACCTCAAGGCAGACTAACGCAAAATTGCTTATGAAGTATTGAATCACATTTAAAAAAAATGTTCGAATATTCCTATTGAGCCTGGCAGAATGAACCAATTTTTTTTAAAAAGACGTTAGACTTCTACTATCGATGAACGATTTATCTTCAGTTGTAAGGACGCCCGAGACGATTGCCTTTTACCAGGTAAAGGAGCCTGAGTTTATGTCTATTATGAACGATCTACCGTCATATTCGATGATATTAACTCTAAAGCAATCAAACTCTTCAGTATTGCTCTTTTGGTACCTCTGTTATTTTTAATCAACCTACCCTTTGAATTGGGAGAATATTTGGAGAAACTTTAAGACACAATTATCGTTCCTATGTATAACAAGATGGCCCAGGTAATAATATTAGCCTCATCCCCATTCCTTTTTCCAGGTAAAAACTTTTTAAATGTAATAGTTACATGCGGCGGAGTTGTTGGGGTCATTATGCTATAAGATGTTCTTACAATTGATAGAAATTCAAAATCGATAAAACTAGAAAAAATTCTTTATTCAAACCTAATATTTCTTCTGATTTGAACCAGAGACTTGTTTTCTATATATAACAATTTACAATATAGAAATGATCACCCTTACGAAAATGACTTGATCCAATTTTGGACATTGGATCCAATTTCTATCAAGCTATATCCTGAAGGGATCAAATAAGGATCAACTATTTCTAGATGAAATAATCTATATCAAATTTGGATCCAAAAAAATCTTTTAACTAAGAACTGGATCCAAGTTTGATCAAAATTGGTTTGATCCAAATTAATTTGATCAGATAAAATTGTATCAAATTTAGATCCAAAAAATCTTTTAAATAAAAATTGAATCTAAGTTTGATCCCAATTAATTTTATCAAATAAAACTGCATCAAATTTGGATCCAAAAGATCTTTTAACTAATAATTGGATCCAAGTTTGATCTAAATTGTTATGATCAAATAGCATTGGATTAAATTTGGATCCAAAAACACTTTAACTAAGAATTGGATCCAAGTTTTATTCAAATTAATTTGATCAAATAAAATTGTATCAAATGTGGATCCAATTGATATTTAGCCGGGATACTTCCTTGGAATCGTGTATGGAATCTTGTACGGTGTCGTCATCTACCACCAGCGGTTAGAAAGACTGAGAATAACTTAAGCTGGTGGCTTAAATATATTATTTATAAAGTAGATGACAGCACCGTATAATGACAAATGACAGCCGCCGTAAGTGTTTCGAGATAGTGGTCCCAACCGTGACACCATAGCGGATATCAATTGAGTGTTCAAGAATCTAGAGTATTAAAGTAAACCGATAGGTTTACTGTTTATTCTTACCCTCGACTCCTGCCTTCCACTCCATCCCCGTTTAGCTGTTTATCCCGTACCCTATCGTGTAGCATTGCGCTACATTCGATCGCTAAGACCCGATTTTACACTTCAAATTTGCAAAAACATCGCATTTCGACACTTTTGTATACATTACGGTCTAGAGAACAAACTACTTATCGTAGGTGAAATCGGAAAACACCATTCGATTTCTGACATTTCAATCCTCAGACTTTGCTATATTTCAAGTCAATTCCAGTTAATTTCAGTTAGTAAATCATCGAATACAAATTCAGTTAATAATTTATCAGCTCTAAAAACAACCGGCTAGAGATAGAGCAAGCTTTTTGGGACGGGAGAAAGGGGAAGACGCGGGGGTGGAATACTTGTCTAAGAGGGAAAAAGGGCCGTGATTGGCCCTTTCGCTTTTAGCACGCCAGTCGCATTGTTGCCATAAGTGATTATTTAGTTTTTAAATCTGATAGTGCAACGTTCAAGGTATTTTTAATTATATTTATTTTCCAAAAATTACTTTGGTACGTTAAGCGTTGGTACAATTATTACATAATTAAAAAGGCTTCAGTAAAATTGCAAATAAATAAAATAGGAGTCGAGATGGAATTTTTTTTGGTGATACCGTGATTTCCGTAAATTCTACCCTACATAGCGCTTATTTTTTAGAACTGACAAGGAAACGGTAAAGTAGGACTCTTGAATGAGCTTATATTGGTAGTTAGACTATAGTATATGTATATATTATTTTAAATATTTTGAAAACGACTACCGCAAACTGCGTAAATTACTTGGTATACGTTTATGCTTAGACTATACTAAATATAAATTACTTGGTATACGTTTATGCTTAGACTATACTAAATATCATGTTAATCCAAATCTGAGATTAATAAAAACGAAGTTGAATTAGGATTATTTCATTACGTAACTTCGAATTAATCAATTACTTAAACAAATAGTCGACATTAATATTAAAATTTTAGCACAATGAAAAAGGGACATATATTATACAAAAACAGTTCTCTGAACTGAAAAAACCGTGTTTATTCTTGTAAATGTTACGGCTAAGAAGGGACAGATATTGAAAGTTCACAACAGCGTTTCAAGTTCTGTTTAATTTTCCCAAGTGACTTACGGAACACCGATGAATTTTCAGCTAACACGCATGCGCATTGCGGTCCCGGATTATTTCAGTCGGTAGGAAATAATCCGGGACCGCGATGCGCATGCGTGTTAGCTGAAAAGTACGGTTCCAAAGATCTATTGCAAGTACTCTCCGCTTTCGGAATGTGCGCTTCCCATGATAAAACGGTAATGTTTGAAACGTCAGCTTTATTTCATTTTAAGAAATCAACTACGAATGACTTAATTTGTATTCGATAATGCCGATGTGAATATTAATACTATTGATGGTTTGACTACTTTCCATTCAATGGGAGGAATTCAGTGTGTTACTTCCCCAGTTTCAGTTACTGCAGACGTAGCAATGACGAGGGTGTCAAAGCTTCCAGATATTACCGTTGGAAAATTTGGTAACTTTTCCCTGAAAACATACCAAAAGAGTCGTAGTGGTGGGCTATCAAATTTTAGTATCAAAGACTCGGAAGAGATGAATCCCATTCTTCATAACGGAAAAATTTTAGCCAGTGAATTTTTCTGGCTTTATGGAATTTCAAATAATATTTCAAAAATTCCTGGCTGGAAGGGCTTCTTGGAACAAGTTACTTCAGACGTGTCATCCGCGAAGTCTCGCATACTGTATCTGCCGTTCATCATTACATCCCCGACTAATTCGGATACTATTTACATCAGCCTTGTTATCGCTGCCGAAAAATGCAAGACTTTAGGGCAAAGCAGTTGTTTCGTCACTTTCATCCAGCTGCTCTATTTTAAGGTCCGAGATATAATTTCTTTTGTTGATGCGCAATCTGATCTGGCCTCAGTCACAGATAGACTTGGTGGATTTCACCTTTTGATGTCGTTCATGGGTTCAATCGGCTATATCATGGATGGTAGTGGATTGTAAGATCTTTTTAGTAATGTTTATGCGGCTTCATCTACAGAGAAAATGTTAGCTGTGCACGCTTATGCTAGGGCTCTGAGAGCGCATATAATGGCTCAAACAGCTCTCGTTAAAATGATCATACCTTAAGTTATTTTTTCTGTAGAAGAACGAAATGAAATAGAAGACGCTCTGGTTGATTCAAATTTTGTAAATAGGATTGACGGGTTACACTAACGAAAAGCTCTTGAAAAACTCAACTAAATATTAAACGAGCTCCAAAAAAGTGAACCGACAGCCAAACTATGGGTGCAATACTTTAAAATGGCGACCTAGATAAAACAGTTTATTGAGGCCGAAAGGACAGGGAATTGGAAATTGCACCTGAAGACTGTGCAACACATTTGACCATGTGTCCATGCAAGCGGCCACTTCTTATACGCTAAGTCCGTCCAACTTTATCTGCAAGACAAGCTGAATTTAGAAGCCTAAATGACCCATTTGGAATACCAACGCTTTGTAACTTATGGATATTTTACAATCCGACACAATGGACAGTGTGTCAGAATTTATAGCCCGGTGTAAATAGTAATAGAGACCATACCACCGGAGGTCTATCACCATAGTGCCCTACAAAAGCGTCCACAAGCCCGGACAGGTAACAAATCCGACATAGGTAGTAGCACCCTACTACTGATGGACGCAAGTCACTTAACCCAGCAGAAAATGCAGCAATGGGACGACCAATCCGCACTTCGCATACAGCAGTGGGATTAAGAGTGGATGCTGTAGCAACTTCAACCTACACCCTACCTACGTAGGTAAAGAGTCAAACCCTTTGGAGAGAGCTCCTAAAGGGGATCGACGAGTAAACAGCCGTCCAGGTAACCTGCCACCGCTGGCACCGGAGATCCCGGTGTGACTCCAAAAGGCCGGGAAACAGGACCGTCGTGTCCTCTTACGGAGGCTCGCCGCCCCACAGCAGGCTACTCAATCCGCCGAGGTGGCCAATTTACACGGACCCTCTACGTTAGCCTGAGCCGAGACTCAATTTCCAGCCCAAACCTGACCGAAGTCAGGAAGGAGATAGGACCATTTGATCAGGGCTTACATTCATACATATTTGAAAAAACTGTGCAACTTGTTATTTGCCACTACGGAACAGCATTGTAGATGCAAGGTCATCAATAATTTTAAGATATACAGGGGATGTGGAAAAATTTGTGACTTGGATAACCTCTCACAACCCTTCCTCAAACCGAAGATAAATTATGTCGATAAGCAGAGGTGTAAAGGGAGACCATAAAATTGACTGAGCACTATAACGCGCTTGAAATTGGTCTAGTCTCAATTAAAACTCTTGCCGGTGGTAACTTTGGAGATGGAAAATTTCAAAGAAAACAAAGAGTGATTCCACTTTGTGCAGTTAATTCGTCTATCCAAATTAACGATGAACTTGTCCCATTTAACGCCCTTCTTAATATTCCAAAGAATTGCAATAAGTTAAAAATCCGACAAAGATTTGCAAAACCATTTCAACTTTGAATTAGCTCCCTATCCACTTTCCCTTTTAGACGAAGCAGGAATGCGTAAGAAGAAGAAATCAGCTCTGTATGATTCTTTTACTCCCACAGTTGAACCGGTTAATCTGGGCAAATAGATATACATGATAGATGGTGGATTTCTCTTTCATCGTGTTGTTTGGCGGCAACAAGAGACATTAACCAATTTCCTGCAAAAGTATGTAGAATACGTTCAAAAATACTATCATGATAATGGAAATACTGTGATAGTAATTGACGGCTATCCAGAAAAAATACAAAATAATAGCACCAAATGCGTAGAATGCGAAGGCAAACTGTAGCTAGCGTAGTTTTTGATGAGTCAATGCCAGCAACAATGTCACAAGAAAAATTTATCACCAACGACAAAAACCAGAGTCGCCTGATCTACATGCCCAAAGCGACGTAAAACTTGAAAAAGCGGGGTTTATTGTAAAGCAAGTAGCTGAAGATGCCAACACACTAAATATCAACACTGCACTTCATTTTCACTTGGATATGAGTATATGACCCTGTGGTTGTGGTCGGTAAAGATATCAAACTCTTAATATTATTAACAACATAAAATCGTTCTTCGAAGAATGTGTATTTCATGAAACCCAGTAAAGTCAAAATCCCGTAAAAAACTAATACAGTCAACAGCTACGAAGAAGTGGCGGATCATGTACTGTTTCTCCACGCTTTTACTGGATGTGATACAACATCAGGGTTTTTCCGCAAGGGAAACAAAAGTTCAGTAAGTTATTACAAAAAAATCAAGATAGACGAAACACAGTGGAAATCTTTAAAGATGCTGAGTCGACTGCAGATTTAATTGATAATGCCGGGATATCGGCCATCAAAGCTCTTTACGGAGTGACTGGCAATAAAATATCGTTAAATCACGGCCGATTTAAACATTTCTCAAAATTAGTTGCAAAAAGCGCGTGCAACCAACGGAAGCAGCTGCCCAACAGCATTCCTTGTGAAGCTATCACCAAATCCAACTTTGGTACGGGAACAGCAAGAACCCATTAAACGGGGGTTGGAAGGCTGCACCAAATGGATTGACACCAATTACTACTTTAAAAGAGGCTGCACCGCAAGATCTTTTAAAGACGATCTCTTGTAAATGTACAAAGTTCTGTAAAGCCGCTTGCGGCTGCAGAGACATTGGACTTCGTTGTTCGACAATATGAGGAAACTGCTTCGACCAATCTTACTCAAATGTGGACATTCAAGAAGACACTATAGATTTCGATGACCAAATTGATCTGGTTTTAGAACTGAAGATATTGACGAGCCGGTTTAATTAAGTTATTTCAAATCTTATATTTTGTCCAAAATAGCATAAAATCAAATTAGTATTTTAAACCGGCATTTTACAGAAAACGATAATTTGCACATAGGTCGTTTTACCTTATATTAGTGCTTAAAGGGTTCCCTCACTCACAACAGGTGAAGGCATAGGGGTCACAAAAAACTGGTTTTCAAGCACACTGCAAGTCTGGATATTTTGTTACCCCTATGCCTCCCCCTCTTGTGAGTGATGGATCCCTTTAATAAACATATAATATACCAATTGAAAGATAATTAACAATGTACCTAAAACTAACATTGAACCATCTATCGGGCATTTTACTGTTTCTTTACAAAAAGTAATTAATTTAATTGGCCGGTATAGGGCAAAGTATTACTCTGAGTCCCATTATGTATGAAATCATTGTTGTAGAGACTACCCCTAGCAATAATTTGTGTATTAAACGTTTTTCTGTAGGATGAGCCAAAAACGTGCTATGTGAAAATCACGAAGATAAATTAAATGATGTTTTATAGATACAACTGTAACTTTAGCATAACATGGAGAATATGCAAAAACTTGTATTTCATAAGGAAATATTACATTTGACATATTTAAGCCGTAAAGCTAATAAAGGAATTTATTAACCATATTTAATTCAACGCTTTTTTAATTTTGCTCAAGACGTGTAATTGGTAGTTTTTAATTTTCAGGGTATATGCACGACGCAGGGAAAATTACAATTTCAATTTTTCACCAAATTCTAAAAAGATTTTCCTGATTTTATAAATTTATTTATTTCTATGAGATGTGGTGGAAAGTCCGGTTAACGAGTCAGGAGAGCTACTATATGGGTAATAAAACGGACTGAAACTTTTTATCCTAGCTGTTTGATTGCGCGCAAATAATTGAATATTGTTGGAAAAATAGTTGACGAGTCGAAATAATGTTTTTCTGTAGATTATGAAAATTAATATGTTAAAAATACAGAAATACAAATTGTAAATATATCGCGGGGGAAATCGTGTTTCTACTTGCCGATCTTAAAAGCGACTGAACCTTTTTTGTTGATGCCCCTCCGAAAACTAGG